>NW_013668271.1:100788-113128 GCF_000517525.1 Limulus polyphemus
TTTTATAAACACCAATATTAGTCTACCTTTCTCAGCTATTCGTCGTGTTAAGTATCACTGAGTCGTGATAGAAAATTTTATAAACACCAATATTAGTCTACCTTTCTCAGCTATTCGTCGTGTTAAGTATCACTGAGTCGTGATAGAAAATTTTATAAACACCAATATTAGTCTACCTTTCTCAGCTATTCGTCGTGTTAAGTATCACTGAGTCATGATAGAAAAATTGTATAAACACCAATATTAGTCTACCTTTCTCAGCTATTTGTCGTGTTAAGTATCACTGAGTCATGATAGAAAAATTAATTTATATAACGGTGCAAGAACCTCTCAGTTACATGGTTTTCCTAAAATTCATAAAGACAGTTGTCCACTCTGTCTTATTCTTTCAGACTATGGTGTCTACAGTTATAACCTGGGCAAGTCTCTGTCTGAGATGCTTGTGATACTGATCTTTCCAAAATTCCTCATGACCCCCATTCTAGAACCGCTCTCCGATGTCTTGTCCTTACTGAATTTTTGAAATTAACAATAGAAATTACCAATTTTTTGTTTTATAACGCAAACTATAATCATATCGATGGCTGAATAACTCATTCGCCTTTACGCCGTTTCATTTATTAAACAACATACTCTAAAATAACTGTTTTACTTCTATTTATCGGCTACAGTACGTTGGCGACATACTTATGATTTCCATTGAAACAATATATCCTAAAATATCGCTCTTTCCTCCTATGTATTGGCTACAATACTGAAGGAAATATTTCAAGGATTTTTGCCGATCCACTAGAAGCCCAGCTTTTTCCAGAAACGTTTAACAAACAACATCTTTCTATAAAACTCACCACAGAACAAGAACCACATAAACTTTATCATTTGTTAACATTCTCACGTATAGATCATGTTAATGTTCTCCAAGAGTGTTTATCACAATGCTATTGCGATTACATGTTTGTAGAAAATGTATGCTATCGAATTAATGTTTTATTTTCAATTGGAAAATAAGGGTTTGCGACACCCTTTCAATAACTACTTGACCATCCTAGCTGTGATCCGTGGGTGTCCACTGTCTCATCTGTGACATGTCCAGTCATTCTCAGATAGTCACCTGTGGTCTTGGCTAGAGTTAAGGCTAAAGTGCATTGACTGGCGATGGTCTAGGAGTCATGCGGAGAATTTCCAAGGCAGTCTCGGACTTGACAGGCACCAAATTCCAGTCAACGACCCTCAGTTGTCCCCGTTTCCCTAACTACTCTCTCTTGATAATTGTAAATACTAGAATAAACTATTATTTAAGTAAAAGCGTTTCTTGATTTTAAACTCAAGAGATCTAGAATGGATAGTATGCAAGTTACTACTTCAGAAACTCCACAATAAATCCTGATGGAATAGCACCAGAATTTCTCCTATCTTATTTGTGGTATTTTCCGGATAAACTGATTTCCCAACAAATATTTTCAATCAAAATCATCCTTGAATAACAGCAGGTTCAGTCCAGTGATTTAAATGAACTTGCCTGAGTTTTCGGAATTAATGTGAAAATAGTGGAAATAAAAGAATCTGGAACACTTTGAATAAAATATTTATTCATTATAAACACAAAAACACTAAAAACTGAGCATGAATCCACGTATGACAATATAAAGTCGTCACTCCAACTTATAGAATTGCTAGGACGGAAGTATTCCTTTTTGTGAAATAGATTCCCTCAATACCGAAATGTTGAGCTAACTTAAATAGGTCTGCTTTGATAGATTGGATCTGAAGATGAAAAGGTGGAAGACTTTCGAAAAGTCGCCCTCTACATTTATGTTTGTGCAATAGACAGTTGTCGTCCATTCAGCTAAGTTTCATCATTTAAAAAGGGCTTCTTTCAGCAAAAATGGGAGCTAAATAATGCAAATAAAACTCCTGCTTTTCAGACATCAACATGCTTTATTTGTACACAGATCATGAGGCGATGTTGTTTACTGGACAAAGAGAATAAAGTGATGTTTGAAATACAAGCACAATTTCTTAATCCAGTTCTACTTGGCTTTCATCATGACTTGTTCGGTGGAAATTCATCTTGAGAGAGGAAACGTTAATGAGTTTGTCATTGATCCAATAGCAGTGATCGTTTATACACAGGTATGCACGCTGTTGTTGTATCTAAATGAGGATTATTTTCTGCCATTTAAATGTGTCCAATATGTCTATGTCTCACGCAACTTAACATTCACTCATGCTATCAACTACAAAATGCTCTCTTAAATTTATTGATCAAATCTGCTGTTTTATTGCAGGTTTACCTATCTGATACTTATCGGTTTATCTGAAAATACCACAAGCAAGATACGAAGGTAGAAATTTTGATGCCACCCAGGCTTTATTTTGAGATCTTCTGATAAAGAGACAAGCAAGTGAGTACAAACCCCAAATTCATATCTTTTCTATGAAGAAAATGGCTTTCTCGGAGTGTAGAACTATTCAAGCGTGAGAGAGAGTTTGATGTCGGAGACAGACAGAGGTGTCGAGTCCAGAAGGAGTCCTCTCCTAGATATAGGACTCTCACTGATGCTGCAAAGCTCTATGACGTTAGTCAGCCTGCAATTGCTGACTCAAATCCAGACCCATAACCAGGCATTACTCCATAGGGAGTCACAGATGGCGAAGGTCCGCCAGAGTGGATCAGTGACTGGTGAGTTTGTGATCATTTGAGAAAGTCTCTATAGGACTCCTAGTTCATCGCAAGCCAGAGCACAACAGTCCCAGCTCTGATCGGGACCACCAACGTCTAGTAGACAGAGGCTGGACGTGTCACTGGCAAAATAATTCCACCAGCTAGAGCTGTCGAGACAGCGGGCACTCGTAGACCAAAACCAATGAAATAAAGGGTAGTAAGCCTCTCTAAGACAAGAGGTGCCCCATGAATCATGAAGAACCATGGGGTCAAGAAAATCTGAATGATGGATTGTTGGAAACAACTTGCCATCCTGCCCCCCTAACCAGAAATCTCATTAGCAATACCTCAGCCAGATATTGGTAGAGATCCTAAAAGGGAGTGGGAGGTTTTTTAAAGCATCACAGACCCCGTGAACGAGGCTAAACGTTTAAAGGTATGGCAAGAGAAGACATGGACTGCTTCCTGAAACATTTTAGCAAGATTCAGCCTGGAATGGATGAATTCAGTAGTACGATAATGTTAGACATCCTGAACCACGTGTTGTCGTTATGAGAGACTAGATAATCAACATTTTTGAATACTTCTATATTACTATAGATTGTAGAATACATTGTGTGTCTGAATACCACATCCCTACCTTTCTTCATCTTCTTCGTATGTGTTTTATGTTTAACCAGAACGGCACTTTACGCGACACATAGACTTAACGGATAGATCAGAGACCCGTAAGGGTCTTGCATAACAACTCTTCATTTAGGGCTACTGATCTTAGGGAAGGAAACCAGTCAGCAGTACTTACCCTCTATGTAATTATCTCGATGAAACAACAAGATTGATTGTTGCAGTTATAAAGTATCCCCTACAGCCGAAAGTGTAAAGTGTGTTTAGTGCCACATTGTGGCTCGAGCCTCATAATGTGCAGCTAATCAGGCTCTTCTCACATCCAGAATCAATGGTAGTAATCAGCTGTTCAATATAATTCAGAATATTATCCTTCCTAAGCCATATTTTACCTTTATCACGAAAATTATCACTAGTAATAAGGAACGTTCAGTAAATATTCAAGAATTAAATGTTTAGAACTTTGCTATTAAATAAGTACACTGATTGTTACGTACTTCAAAAGTAAATCTGAAACTGTATAAAAGGTAATTTAATCTTAAATCAATAGGATTGTCTTTCAAATTATATCTTTGCATTATACTACATGTGTTGTTAACAATTGAAATATTTCATAGTCTTAAATTGTTAGTTTACTTCTAAAATGGTAATACTTTACAATCAAAGGTGTCATTTCATTTTGGAAAAAGCCATCTGTATGTCAAATGAAAGAACTTTAATTTTGAGCATTTTCATTATATGATCCATGTTTCCACAAAAAGGGATATTTTTTAAGTTACGTTCCTTTCTGTATAGTTTCTGACAACCAGTTGTAACATATCCCTGGTTTTTAAATGTCAGAAACTGTCGAGAAATGGTTTACAACCTGAATTTACTAGCACGAAGCCTTTTATGTATATAATATCTCACCTTCAATATAAAAATGATGTTAAAAAAAGAGCGTATATCATAAATTGAATGGAAAACTAGAACATAAAATGAGATTTTACTTGATTAGCATATCGTGACCTGCAAGATAATTTAAAATATATTCTATATAATTCAAACAACATTCTGGTTATTCCCAATAACACTTATCAAACAACATAAACCTTTTTTGTTTCAGAATGTATATCTACTCAAAGATACGTGACAACATAATGAAAGTAATGTTTAGCCTATTTCAGAAAATAATTTTTAATTAACTTTACACCCAACATTCTTCTTCATTTGGTGCTAATCATGCAACAGGTCATTCACACATTTTTAGGATCACGCGATACTTTTCATTGTTCCAGTGAATGAACATTTTGTGTACATTTGTTTGTTTATTTATCTCATCAAGCTATATATTCACCTAGCCATAGACATGAACTGTACCAATATACATGATTCATAAATATTAAAATATACGTTGTTCAGAGCACTAAAACATGAAATTTAAAACACTTTTGGAATAGTAGTGACTGACAGAGCTTTCCGATTCATGTAGTTAATGATGATATTGTGATTTAATGCACAATTAAATCACCTTCACAATACCAAGAGGATCACAGAATTTAGCTAACTGGTAAGTGGTGGTGGTCATAGCAGAATGCATGAAATATGCGTTCTTGTGAAGTCTAAAGACTAGCAATTGTTAAAACTAGGTTATATATTAACATATCTAAAATAAAAACATATCTAAATAATTTATTTAATTGAACCAATGTTTCACACTGCGGTTTAATCAGGATTCTCATAGAAATGATCAATATGATAAAGTATATTCAGTTATGAATTAACTGTTCTATTTCAAATGGAATTAGCCACAACTTGATCTGAGCGATGTTAGAAATCACATTGTTACAAAATTACAGTTACACATTATTACCGTTGTTATAAGAGTAACAATAATATAATACGTAATCTTATTTTTCATTTACTTTAGAAATAAACACTGAATACTGTACTATAAATACCTGCATTCATCTCTGTTTATTGTAGGCTGGAGTCGAGAAATAAATGAAGCTTCCGTCTATTTTAGTTGAAGGGAAAACATTGGCTTGGCAAGTATTCTGATTGTGAAGAACAGATTCGTACTGGTTGTGTTTATCATAGATGTGTTAGCTGGGGCACTTTTCTCTCATTGAAGTTTGTAGATTGCACCGAAATGTTCAGCAGCACGAGTTTGTAGTTGTCTGTCTGTTTAAAAATAAATGTCAGAATAACTTCGAAATTTTAGCTCGTAAACTAAATAAAAACAATACATTGATTTCATGCAGAGTTAATACGGCAATATTTCTTTTTAAAGCTTTTACGTTTGTAAAAAGAATTTGTTGTAGGGTGTGAGTAGGTTTTTTGTACAACACTAGTCAGAAGGTTAAATGTTTTTACTCGATATTGTACTTATGTAGAGTATAGTGAAGTCTTATTGATAGTAAACACAGCCATTGGTTTGAGTTTTTATTGATTTATGGTACAACGTCAAGAAGTAAACATTTCGTTTATATAGTCATCTGGTGTCCATTAATTTTAAGAATGAATTTAATATGTTCACTGGCTTTTGCTGGAATTTCTATCAGCACGTTTCAATTCTGTAATTATTGTACCATATTTAATAGAATATTTATAAACAAACAACAGAAGATGCTATGAGCAACAGACAGTTGCTGTTACCTTAGCTATTTTTATGCACATACTTTTAAGTTGAGCTCCTAAACCTTTGGTTCGTACAGATACCAATACGAAACCAAATATATGGCTCAGACACATGTATGATATTTTGGGATTAGGGATTTATGGTCTAGATAACCTAAGATGTTTCCTGACTTTCTAAACACCCTAACGTAAACTCTACTATCCTGATACTGAAAAGAAAATCAATTTTCTAAACATTGCTGTAATCCTGAATTATAAAAAGAAAGTAACCACTGGGCCTTGCTCTAAGCCCATGATGAAACAAACACATTTTTCTACATTATGACTCTCATAATCCTTCACTTCACCAAACTTTGCTTCCTGTTCTAGAAGTCGAATTTCTGTGAGCGTCAATGCACATTTGTTGTCAACTTCAAATTAGCTCTTTATATTCACTGTAACACTAGGTGTTTGTTTTGTTTTTGAAGTTAAGCACAAAGCTACACAATGGGCTATCTGTGCTCTGCCCACCACGGGTATTGAAACCCGGTTTCTAGCGTTGTAAGTCCACAGACATACCGCTGTACCACTAGAGGGCGAACACTAGGTGCAAGTTCTTGAAAGCTGAACACAAAAACGTCATCTACTTGAGAAGGAAGCATTCACACACCGTGAAATAGTAATTCCATGAGTTGCTTATGCATTACACAGTCTGAATGGCATTACTCAGAACTCATCAAGTCATCATGCACGGTGATAGGAGTCTAAGGTTGGCTCACACTATCCGCTTTGAACCAACATGAATTTCCCAGAGTGTCCAACCATTCTTCTGTACATGGTAATGGAAAATATCATACTTACATCACCATCTTTACCTTGTGAAATTCCATGTAGGGCCTTGGCATTATTTCCATCTTCTAAACATTCGTAACTGATGAAGATCCCGATCTTCCTGATAGTTGTATGATTTATTCATACTTACTTGGTTAATTTCTTTGCTAACAAGATCCCATATGGACCACAGTAATCAGCAGGGTGTTTGCTTGAAAGATAACATGTTACCTGTTCAATGTCATGATGTATAAATGTTGTTCGGCCCAGCCATTAAAAAGCCAGAAGAATCTGTGAGTACTTTCCCAAGACAACCCTCGATCAGCAGCGGTAGATGTGCCAGGAGGTCACTTGGACTTGGTGTACTGGTTGAAACATTTAGTGTGTATGCGTGGCATGTCTTATATCTTAACAATTCCTTCTTGCACTCCGCCAATTACCATTCCTGAAGGCAAATTAAGCAACTGTTAGCCATAGTTGTAGATCAGAATTAACATTATATCTTCTACCATAGATTACAAAACAGTGAGCTTGCAGTAACTGCTCCATAACTATGGTAGTAATGCGTAACAGCAAGTAAATTTGCCTGCAGTGTTCCTAATTAGATGGAGTATATTTAATATATTAAACGCTGAATAGATTAAAGTGGAAAAAGCAAAACGTTTTCCATCAAAACACTATCTCTTTCATCATATTAGGCCACTTAAAGACAGATCATATCAATTTATGGTTGTGATTCTAGTGACAACCAGTTGCCTTCTTAAACTTAAATACATTGAACTCGCATTCATTAGAGAAAAACACGCCAAACTGAACTTGTTTCAAAGATGGTATTGGTGACGTTTTCCACGAAAAAGCTCTATTTTCTCTTTGTTTTAACATTTAAACCATGCAATGCTTTGTTGTTCCCTAATAACAATGTATAACACCACAATATTTCAGGACACCCAGTGTTTGTATCAAACATTAGGTGTGTATTAATATCCAAAACTGTGTATTCGTTCAAATGTTTTATGTAAGGGCAAACCCATTAAGATGGATATACAGTTCTTTTTTTTTCTGCTCTCTGTATATTTTCCTTCCTCTATTTAATCCCCCCCCTCTCACAGCGGAATGTCTGCGGACTTACAACGCTAGGATCCGGGTTTCGTGGTGGGCAGAGCACAGATAGCCCACCGTGTTGCTTTGTGCTTAACTTCAAACAAACAAATCCTCTAGTTAAAAGTTTTTCGTATTGTTATTTTACAAGAATGTTTGATTTTATCCTAAATTAACATTGTTATTTTACAAGAATGTTTGATTTTATCCTAAATTAACATTGTTATTTTACAAGAATGTTTGATTTTATCCTAAATTAACATTGTTACTGTTGCATCGTTTCCTGTTTTCTTGCACATAATATACATGGAATATTTTTATTCAGGCGTATACGATTCCTAGATCGTTATTTTTGTAGCAGCCACTATGTTTTGTAGCAGCCACTATGTTTTGTAACAGCCACTATGTTTTGTAGCAGCCACTATGTTTTGTAACAGCCACTATGTTTTTGCACAACACTCGAGGAATGTTGCAGATAGATACATCCCAAAATAAAGACTTTATTCAAAGTATTTATATTTTGTCTGACTTCAGGCTCAAAATCAGTTTTACTGTGAGATTAGTTGTTGTTTTTTTGTCACAAACCACTAATCATAAGTCATACATGTCTCATATATTTTAAGGTGATTTTAACCTAAGCGTCACTTTGAATCTATTCGTCCGTTTATTAACCCAGCCCAACTGAGAAAGTATTATTTTCACTGTGTTTATCTGTGAGAAGTATAACTTGAAAATATTTCATCTGATTTTGATCAAATTTTATCAAAATATAAAACGTTGAGTGTCCCCCAGAGACAAATATATTAACATTTGATGAATCTATCTCGTAGGTAAATGTCTCACTAACGGTCAACTACTCTCGTTATAATTGTAACAAGTCAAACCTCCAGGTAAACGTACAAAGAAAGAACACCTTGGCACTATTTTTAAAAGTTGTGGAAAAACTGTTTGATGTAGATTTTAAACTGGTTATTGTAAAAGTCAAAAACATTGCGAGACGGACGCTGTACTCTTCGAGTGCTTTTCTAGTTTTATTTTGCTTGGCCAGATCTGTTCTCTCTGAACTTTGCATTTAAATATACGGGTTCTACAGAAGCATAAAGTTTCATAAGCAACACATAATAATGAATTGTTTTAAAACTAATATTGTTCTGTTTGGTACACGCATTGTTCAACTAGGCCCTATTCCGTTCCATTATATAAATTATGTGATACAGTTTTAGGAAATAAATATTTATATACTTCTTTCTAATTTTATTGAAATTCCTCTCTTGCTGTCCTTTCACGCCACAATATGTTTCCGATCGTTTATGGGGAAGTAGTAGAGGCTGAAATTCCCCTGTCAATAAAACACAAGTTAACAATTTTGGTAACAGAATCTTCGGACACCCTGTATACAGTGTTGTACACACTACTTATAATATATTTTTCCATCTGAATATTTAATCATCCCCCAGTTTTAAGAGAATTATTCTTTAATGCTTTGTTAACCAATATAATGACGGTTTTCCAGAAAAATAGAATTGGTGTTTCTTATGGAGAAAATTTTTATATTGAATGAAATAATTACCACTTTTAACTCACCAAGTTTTAATTAAACTCCGAAAGTGCTCGTGTTTTGTTTTAACATACTGGCAAGCGCTTGCTCGGGAAAATTGTTTTTAAGTTAAACATAAGAGGCGATTGTGGCGTAGTGATACAATGTAAATTTTTTTTTTTCTGGGGTAACTCTTTTTGCATATTACATTAATTGTCGAATAGATTAAAATGAAACTTCACTGATCGTTCTGACTGCTAATTAACTCTTTTTTTTTCAAACTATTTCGATTTAAAGAGAAATCATCCGCTCAAAATTATGGTACTGTGTAGACAAACTAGGCAACAATCATTTTTCCTGCTGCGTTGTGAATAATTGATATTAAATTATATTACTGACTTTAAAATATGTTTTTCATAATACAATGCGTCGTTGTATTCTAGCCAAAAGCCGCAGTGAATGCCTACAGTATACGTTGTACAATTTAAATATAAAGGACGGGTTAAACTTTAAGCCAAATAAAGTCTATTATCAATTTCAACTTAGTTAGACGCGCATCTAGGCACTCTACAGTCTGCTTGAATCAAAACTTTATCCAATCAGAGGCAGCTTTAGGAACTCTGGCCCGCCTATTTTATATGATTGGCATCTATGAACGGTACCGCCTCCAACGCTACGACAGTGAAATAGTGATGTTTTATTACAACAAGGAAAAGATTATAATAATATGACGGCTAACTGGTTGAGGAAGAGGCTGCACCCCTCTCCAGTCTCATCTTAATAGCTTCTTTGACATTACAAATGTAAGTACAGAACATAATATGCGTGTTTTGATTTACGTTATTCAAGGCTAATGTGTTTTCTTCACCCGCTTTACTTCATTATAAGTTACTGTAATAATTGTTTTATTTGAAGAACTGCACGTAATAGTATCAACAGAAGCTGAAAGAAGCAGGTAAATATATAGACAAGTGTGCCTAGTTTTAAATTGTTTTGTGGAGTGAACAAATGGAGTCACAAAATACGCCTAGTGTTCCTTCTGAAAATTGCAAACCTTCGAAATCCTGAAACTGTAGTCCAACTAAGCCTAACTTCAACACCTCATCAATATTCACGACAATGTCCTCGTCCTTAAACGTCAGAAACGAAGGACAGTCGCGGAAACCATTTAGTTTTACCGTTGCCTCCCTTTTAGCTGACACAAGACCTTCCTTACAAAGTGATGAGCGCCATCGCGTTAGCACAGAAAATGTCGAGGACTTGCGTAAAACTAACTTAAGTAAAAAGCCTAGTAAAGAACCTTACAATGCCACCAAAAATGTCTTTTCTATTGATAAGCTAGTCCGTCAAGACAGTTCTTTTCTAAAGGACTTGCGAGAAGTTCGAACCCAGCCGATGGCCCCCATCCCTAAGCACGTGATGCCGGTGAAGACTGGTCTGTTGTCCACAGCTGTTCGATGCTCCTTACCGTGGAACCCTGCCGTTATTATGGCCGGTCAAGTTTCGTGGCTACCTAACGAAAACCAGCTGATATCTTGTTCGACTAAAGCAAGTAAGTAATGGCTGCAAAGCGGCCTCCAGTAGCAGATTCATAAACTTGTTTTTTTATAGTATTTTAAAACTAAACGTTCAAACCGTATTTTTTCCATTAAAAAATGCTTATTACCCTATCAATAGAAAGAAGTCTGCCTGAATATCGTTCAACGTTATATTTTATAATTTCACTCATGATAAAGTGTATTTTCAAAATAATGTACATTTGTTTTAAAGTTCTAAGGTTTCTCAAACTGTAAGCAAACATTTTCAAAAGTTTTGTGTTTAGAAAAAACAAGTTAAGCATGGATGTTCGTTATTTATATTTTTCTTGAAAACTAGCAGTATGTTGTTCATGTTCAGGTTCTAAGCATTAAATGACAATCTAAATTTCATAAAACTGAAAATATTGATGTGGATGAAATGTTAAGCCCATCGAATTCATTTAACTTAAGTGTAGATTAAAAATAATAAAATTATAAGTTGGTGTAGTATGTTAAATAAACGCAGTAAAACATAATATAAAATGAAAAAGATACATTCAAATTAAGTAAAACGTAATCCAAACTTCTCAAAAACTGTTTAGGAACCAAGTCATAGTAATAGTGGGAGTAGACTTATCGTGGTGTTTATACACTTTTCCTATGTTGATTAATAAACCTTTCTGGTATAAACTCAATAGTTTTTGACACGACGAATAGGTAGACTAATATTGGTGTTTATAATACAACTGAAATGTGGGACGTAAAGTAAGAGGACGTGTCTAACAATACTGTAGAACAGTGTTGTATAAATTGTATTGTTAGAATAGTGCATTTGATGATTTTTTGTTTAATATGCACGTGTAGTACGAATAGATTAATTAGGTTTATCATTATGCTGTTTTATAAGTTGTTGTATATAAACTCTTTCAGAACAATCAAATATTCTTTGAATCTCAAAACATTTACTTTTTTTATCTGTTTGCTGTTAAGCACAAAGATACATAGCAAGCCCACTACGACTATCGAAATCTGGTTGTTAGCGTTATAAGCCTACAGATTTAACGCTGTGCTAGTGGAGGGATATACATTTACTTAAAATACATCTGAACATTCGCTGCTATTTCTTATGATAACATACTTATTCCCTTTGACATCAACTGTGTAAGCAACGTTTCAATGACTGCACAATTCATCATCATCATCACGGTTATTGTTAAATGTATAGTTCGAAATATAAAGACAGCACTATTCTACATACAACTGAAATGTGGGACTTAAAGTAAGAGGACGTGGTCACGTTGTTACATAATGTTACATAATGAGTAGTGTAGTATGAGTAATATGAGTAATCTCACGTTGTTACATAATGAATAGTGTAGTATGAGTAATATCACGTTGCACTACACTATGCATTATGTAACAACGTGAGAATACTCATACTACACTATACATTATGTAACAACGTGAGAT
>NW_013668271.1:113992-120393 GCF_000517525.1 Limulus polyphemus
GTGATACTTAACACGACGAATAGCTGAGAAAGGTAGACTAATATTGGTGTTTATACAATTTTTCTATCATGACTCAGTGATACTTAACACGACGAATAGCTGAGAAAGGTAGACTAATATTGGTGTTTATACAATTTTTCTATCATGACTCAGTGATACTTAACACGACGAATAGCTGAGAAAGGTAGACTAATATTGGTGTTTATACAATTTTTCTATCATGACTCAGTGATACTTAACACGACAAATAGCTGAGAAAGGTAGACTAATATTGGTGTTTATACAATTTTTCTATCATGACTCAGTGATACTTAACACGACAAATAGCTGAGAAAGGTAGACTAATATTGGTGTTTATACAATTATTCTATCATGATTCAATTATACTTAACACGACGAATAGCTGACAAAGGTAGACGATGACGACTGTTTAGCAGTTGTACATTGAGGAATATTCCTTTGCAAGGTAGAAACAGCATTGAGACTTTAACAATAGTGCGTGGCCCTGATGGCAATGGAATCTGTTACACATGTTCAAATTGCGTTATAATCTAATCATTTAAAGCATTTTAATTAGGTTAAGAAAAGGGTTTCAAGTGTTTATTCGTAGTTACTAGAATGAAAACCTTTAAACTATTCTTCGATCAATATAAAAGTGTTCAACGTTTGTAGTTAAAATAACTATGGCCAATCGTTACTGTTAATAGCTCGGTTTGCGGATTTTTAACGTTAATCTCATTTGAAATATTGATTTTTGTAATTTTTCACATTTGTGAAGTGCAAAAGTTGGAGCTTTGCACATAGAAAAGGTCTGAACATGATAATCATTTGTTTCAACAAAACAGTTTCTTCAAGTTGTTCTTTATGACTTCATTTCTCTGGCAAAACATTGGCATCCGTTAATTTTATAGCTTCTTATATACGTGTATAAATATGCTATCGAGAAGACAAATCAGTGTCAATATATTGCTTATCCGGCTTAATCTTCGCCATATCTCCATTTGTCAATGTAAGTATATAAATGTATTTAGCTTTAATTGGCTTATCTCTATAGATCCTGTATGAAAACCACATTTTGAAGCACTTAACAGATTTTGTAAATCAAAGGTATCACACTGTAAGCTAGTTAATTTCATTTCAGTAAACACCAAGTCCACTGTTGAAACCAGAACTGAAAACTTACAGCGTTCATATTATTTCCAGGCATGTCTATAAAGACGTTAGGTGTTCCAAGTCTCATCAAAATCTAGTCCCCAGGAGAAGTTCAATAAAAGGGATTATTTGTATTTCGTTGTACAACATGCAATGCAGAGTTTAAATGGTTCAATTAAAAGATTAAGATACACACTAATTTCAAAACAGCACACTAACCCTCATCCCTTACTAAATGTTTATTTGTAAAATAGTCTGTGATTATTTTAATGGAAACTTCAGTTTTCACTGTTTGATAATCATAACTGTTTGTTTCGGACACACATTTGGTGGCTAATGTGCAAGTCAGTTAAAATCTTTTTTTTTATATATATATACATACGTCAAATTTCAGTGTTATAATAAAAAGGGAATAATTTCATAATAATACACAAACACACAAAATATTTTATTTTAGGAGAGTTGTTATTATAAACGTAGGAAAATATAACATATAAACCTACACTAATGGTAAACTGTAAACTTACAAAATATAACATATAAACCTACACTAATGGTAAACTTTAAACTTACAAAATATAACATATAAACCTACACTAATGGTAAACTGTAAACTTACAAAATATAACATATAAATCTGCACTAATGGTAAACTGTAAACTTACAAAATATAACATATAAACCTGCACTAATGGTAAACTGTAAACTTACAAAATGTAACATATAAACCTACACTAATGGTAAACTGTAAACTTACAAAATATAACATATAAACCTACACTAATGGTAAACTGTAAACTTACAAAATATAACATATAAATCTGCACTAATGGTAAACTGTAAACTTACAAAATATAACATATGAACCTACACTAATGGTAAACTGTAAACTTACAAAATATAACATATAAGTCTGCACTAATGGTAAACTGTAAACTTACAAAATATAACTTATAAATCTGCACTAATGGTAAACTGTAAACTTACAAAATGTAACTTATGTAAACCTATACTAGTGGTTTCTACTGTAAACTTACAAAGATATACTTTGCCAATGTACAATGTAAAATATTTAAGCTGTGTTAACCTCCACTAGAGTGTTGCTACCTTAACTTACAAACGTGAATAATTGTGATGGCTTTCACTAAAAACTTGGAAGAATAAGTTATGTAACTTATGTCAACGCGGCGATGATTGTACAGTAACTTTAAGAAATAAGAGATTATATTTAAAAGTATCATGCAGACGAAAGTAATGTCGTAGTTTTCATATTTCAAATACAAACATAGACAGAGCAACTTACCTTAAACTGACAGTGGTAATTTCTAGAATAAACGTAAATTGACAAGTAATGTGGCTTACGTCAAATTTTCAGTTTTGGTTTCCAGTAACGTAATATTAGCCAAGCTCTAAATAGTGGTTTCTAAAGTAAACATGAAACTTAAGTAGTTTACTTGTTATTAGATTCTGAGCACTTATTGTATATTCAACAGTTCTTACACAGCCAATGTCCGTTCACATAATAATTAACAGTTCCTACACAGCCAATGTCCGTTCACATAATATTTAACAGTTTTTACACAAACAATGTCCGTTCACATAATAATTAACAGTTCTTACACAGCCAATGTCCGTTCACATAATATTTAACAGTTCTTACACAGCCAATGTCCGTTCACATAACTTCCAGGAGTACAACAAATACTTTCAAAATCACAGTTATTAAATGCACATTTTCTTTACCCAAATATCCGTTACTTTGTTGCTATACCGATTCGATTACCTCCAAAGTTAAATGTATTTTTACTACAGATTTAATTCGTTAGTTGGCATCCTGTGCCTATATTAAAATCTTCTGAAACATTAAAAACATGAGATTTTGGGATACAGAGCCATAACTGGAGATTTGAACCGACGAAGTAGTTTATAAAGTATAAATAAATGAGTGAATACAATTCAAATAACGCTGGTAGTTTATAGATTTGTTACCCTCTTTGAGATATTAAAAAGAGTTATCACAGTGAGAAGAGTTGGTATTAAAACTTCTTGAATTCCTGAATATTCAAAAATTATAGTCCCAGCGAATTTCTTAATGAAAGTAACATTTGAAATACAAAGAGAGCAGAAAGTTGAAGCTATATTTGTAATTTTATATAAGAAAGCTTTTCTAAAAATTCAGAATAGATACTTACTTAATACTTCTAAAATACCGTGTATGATTCCCATACAATTTCAAGTACTTTGTAGAAAATTAAAGATTGTGACAAATTTTACGCAAAAATATTTAAATGGTATCAGTAAATTTTGGGTTTGGGAATGAAAATATTTGTAAACTGTATTAAAATATAATATTCAAAACAATGTTGGTAAATTATAGATATAAAATATGAAAGCATGTTAAGTAATAGATTTTAGCGTTATAAGCCCTAGAGTCTTATACGGTACATTTTAAATAAACCCTTAAAATGTAAAACATATTTATTTCAAACGACTCATAATCTAAGACGAAATTATTAAACGTATTGTTGTTGGAGTAAACTTCAAACATTTACTTGGGACAACAATTCATGCTTAACTTGATGTGCTACTTCAAATAACACCGTATCTTGTTTGTTTGTTTTGAATTTCGTGTAAAGCTACACGAGAGCTATCTGCGCTGGCCGTCCCTAATTTAGCAGTGTAAGACTAGAGGGAAGGCAACTAGTCATCACCACCCACCGCCAACTCTTAAGGCTACTATTTTACCAACGAATAGTGGGATTGACCGTCACATTATAACGCCCCCACGGCTGAAAGGACGAATATGTTTGGTGTAACGGGGATTCGAACCCGCGACCCTTAGATTGTGACTCGAGCGCCCTAACCACCTGGCCATGCCGGGTCAACACCGTATCTCCAACTTTCCAGATTGATATAGTATTCGCGTTTTCTTCTGTCGTTTGTCGCTTGCAATAAGAAACATTACATTCGGTGACAAGTACAACATAAACATTTATAGCAAGCGTTAAAGTAAAAACAAACGTTGAACGTTCGTTATAATTAATTATACTTGTCATAATAAGACATTAGTATTAAACCTATTATATTTTTTAACGCTACATTTTATGACTAGTCCTTTAGGGATTTTCAAAAATTAGAAGTGTGTACAATAATTCTTGAAAATCCCTAAGGGACTAGATATAAAATATGGTGTGTAAAATGCAAAAGGCATAATACTAATGTTTTTGACAAATATAATTAATTATAACCACGCTTCGCTAGCTTGTAAAATGCTTTTTCACCATAGCAATTGTTGTTGTAACAAATGGTTTAAGTAAATAACGTTCCGAACACTACCGTGTTTTTAGCACTCCAGCCGGTCTGAAGAGTTCTGGATTGAGCGAAACGCATCGTCAGCAATGGATATGATGAATATAGTGTGGTTGGAATACTGTTATTATACACTTTTCTAATTCTTGAAAATCCATAAAGGACTAGATATAAAATGTAGTGTTTAGATGTGTAATAGGCCTGATCCTAATGTCATATGACAAATATCATGAATTACGACAGTGGTTCATAATAGGGATCGCACAGGAATTTGCTCAATAGTCTAATAAAACATTCGGGCAAAAAGCACCTTAAAAAAAAGACACGTTCTTGAAACAACACTCAAACCTTCCTTTTCAATAGTTAAGACCACCTAAACATTGATAATAAGCAAAATATGGGATTTCACAATTGTTAGACAAAATCAAAATTTGCCTATTTATTCATATAATTATTATTGTTGTTGTTTCCCAAACCTACAGCAAAATCGGCTGGGTACCTTGCACCAAACCCTAGACATCTATATACTATATGAAACGCTGCGACTGTCCATGACCTATTTAAAAGTTGATTATTTTTCATTGAAAGTTGATTTACTCGGATATAAATAAATAGTAGATGCGATGTTGTTATGAGTGGCTGCCTTTGTAATCGACGCGTGTTAAACGCGTGTTTACACGAAACCTCAGGCACAAAGCCACCTGGCTCAGTGAATAATTACTTCAAAAGGCACGAAGCTTTATTTAAAGCGATGTTTTAGATGTATTTGTTTTATTTAAAAAGGCTGATTTTCTACTGGTAAAATGTTATACATGCTTAGCGGGGGTTGTTTCTTACTCTAGGCATGCATTAACAAACCCAACATACAAGATAATTAAAAATTAATAATTTAACATCTACAAATATGGATCACAAAAAATAAGCAAACAGTTTGCTCAAGCTACAAATCCATATTACGACTCTACTATAAAATTATTGCAAGTGATATCTACTGTAGTATGGGATCGCACAGGAATTTTGATAATAAATGAGAGAGTACTTTTAGACTTAATTCGATCTTCTTAATTTTGTCGTGCTGTAAAATTTTCTAAGTTCTTCACTTTCTGCCATCAAAACATCCGGTGTTATCTTAGCGTGCGCGTTAGTTGGAAACCACATCTCATGCATTTTCGAATACATTAATCGGAAATTGCCTTGTAAAAGGTTCCCGATTTTGCTGTTGCATATCGTTACTCGAGTCGCTATTGTTCATCGTTACTCGAGTTTGCTGTCTCTACGTGAATGTCTGCGACTTTATTTCAGTAAGTTTTTAACGGTGTACAATTAACATAGTAAATTTCCCTCCTCAGACGACGGTGGGTATTCTTTCAACTGTTTCTTATACCTAGCTGAAATCGTGAGTGCGTATTCAGAGATTATTACCACTGCATATAGCAATATTTCATATAGCTATTGCTATTTTTAAATAGTTGGTGTTAAATTAGCAGTTGTAAATGTTGTTGATAGTTGGCAAATATTTGTGTTGCCTTATTCTAGCAAACACTTGTGTACAGCAGGCTGTTGAAAAACACACACATGTGTCATGTAGACCTAACAAGGTAATCATGTTACTGAGTCTACTTACATTGTATTAATCTGTGTTGTATTATCTTAGAAGAAACATTATTCCGTTCTGATGAGATTGCTTTGTTGCTGCTCGTCTCTTGTTACATTACACTGTGACATTGATGGAAGCCGGTCATTAAATCTGTGATGATACCATCTTTGCCTTCAAGAGGGTCCTTTGAGAACAACTTTACATTTTGTTTTGTTGTAGTTGCACATCTGTTATTTATTTTGAATAAGTTCAGTGTGGTGATTGTGTGAAAAACATATACAAATCCCTATTTTGACTACACTAAAATCGATAAGTAATGTTTATTTTTTGTTTTTTGAATTTA
>NW_013668271.1:121355-133741 GCF_000517525.1 Limulus polyphemus
GTCATCCCCACCCACCGCCAACTCTTGGGCTACTCTTTTACCAACGGATGGTGGGATTGACCGTCACATTATAACGCCCCCACAGCTGAAAGGGCAAGCATGTTTAGTGTCACGGGGACTAGAACCCGTGACCCGCAGATTGCGAGTCGAGCTCCTTAACCACCTGGCCATGCCGGGCCTGATAAGTATTGTAGACATGGAGTCAAAATAGGGATTTGTAGCTTGAGAAAATAACGTAGACACTTTTTTAGAGTCACTTGTTCTAGACTTGAAAATATAATATTTGCATTATGATTCAACTTCTTTCTGTACTCTTTGAAGATCCCTATTCCCTCTTTTTAAATTTACAATTTTTACTAATCTTGTAATTAATTATAACCATGCTTTGCCAGCTTGTAAAATGCATTCACACCATATTATTTGTTACTGAATGTTTGTTGTTTTTGATATCGTTTAGTTCATTGGTTACCTAAAGTATCACACAATTAATTTACAAAACGGAAGAGGTTTTTTACAAAAATGTACAGTTTTGTAGATTTATAATGATATAGTTAATTTAAAATATATCTATGATGTTCTTACATTTATATCTCAAAAATTTATCACATCTAAATCACTAAATATGTTTAGTTTATTTAATATGTAACAATCTGTGTACATATTTTTTCGAGGAATTATTCAATTTACAGTTTTATTGCAAAACTAACCTAGTCCGCCTCTGTTCCGCAGTCAACTAAAGCTGTCTATCAGATATATAAAGATAAAATAAAAAAGGTAGGAGTTATCTAAATAGCTTCAGCGTTGCGAATATGTAGAAATACGTCCGTACTTATTGTTCTTATAACATGTAAAACTGAATGCACTGACTAAAAATATACCTGTTTTATATTCTTCAACACCAGGCTTGAGTGTTTTAGCTTTGATTGTTTGATAAATGTGTAAAATATTCCATCTCCCAGGAGTAAGAGCCGAAAGGATCACGAAACATTAACGAAAACTAGTAGGTCACACCTGAATGACATCACAAAATATAACAGTGGACACATTAATCACATGAACTTGTACCAAAACTGTTTTTAGTTGAAAGACCTGCCTATCTGGATAACAACATAACGAAAAAGAAGTATTATTCTGGTGCTGTTCAGAATCAAAATTCATTATTAATTTTCCACAAGTATACACTTATTGTGTGTACGGAGTGGTCATAATTATACAACGCTCAATTCCTGCACTGTTATACGGTTAACTTTATACTATATGTTACTGTACAGTTTTGTGATTTGTCTTGTTACACTCAGGTAAATTAACATAAATATCGTGATCTGCTAGAACAAAGCACCAAACTTGGTATACTCACCTTTGTGGACATAACAAATTATATCAGAAAAGGTGGCACACAATATTATGGCTGTGATGTCCCAACAACCCAGGAGAAGCCCTTTCGGGTGTAAATACTCGAAAACTCAATTTATTTAAGCGTTTGCTTTTAATTACACTCCCCCTCCCAGTGGCTCAGCGGTAAGTGTATGCACTTTTAACGCTTAAAACGGATTTCGACACAGCACAGATAGCCCAGTGTATAGCTTTATGCATAACTATAAAGAAACAAAAGCTTTCAATTAAATTATACTTCACCTTATATTTCGATCTTGTATTAACATATTCAATAAAGCATATTTCACTCATCAGATGACGCCTGGATTGAGCAGAGTAAGTAATTGGACGCCAAATGACATATGGCTCACAAATCTCACAGAAAAACACAAATACATTATAGGAAATATGATTTCAATACTAGCAGTATTACGATTATAGACTCTAGGGTCACAAATGCTCTATCCAGCGGACTGGTTATGTCATGAAGAATACAAGTGAGTCTCTCTAGTAGTTCGAATTCCCTGGATTTCAGTTTGACAAAATTGAAAGTGTTTTTCAACAAGAAAGAGAAAGGCTTCTATCACCTTCGGAAATGCTTTCGAGGCCTGCCAAGCAGATTTTTTCCGCCTTAATGTGAAGTAATATCCGATCCAGTGAAGGCTTCGAAGACAGACAATGTTTTGAACTGTGATCCTCCAAATGTGAGGCAAGTTACTTTGATGTTATAGTAAGTGAAGTTAATCCCTTGAAAAACACTACTCAAGTCTTCGTGCTGGGATGTTTATTTGTTTGTTGAATTTCGCGCAAATCTATTCGAAGGCTATCGGCATTAGCCGTCCTTAATTTAGGTGTGATAGAATAGATGGAAGGCAGCTTGTTGATACCACTAACCGCCAACTCTTGGGCTATTCTTTAACAACGAAAAGTGAGACTGATCGTCACATTATAACGCACCCACGGTTGAAAAGGCAAGCATGTTTAATACCGAGATTCGAACCAGCGATCTGCAGAATGCGAATTAAGCGCCGTAACCACCAGGTCATTCCAGGCTCCCAGTGCTAGGATGAAGCCAGAGGAGACTGAAGTAAACCCCTATCAGGGTCACAGTGATGTCTATTTCGACGGTATGCACCATAAGTAGTTAAAGGAGAATACGCCTCATTACTAACGCAGAATATATTATGTCCAAAGTGACATTCTCAGTAACAGGTAATGATGCCTCTTTCCCTATTCTGACATGAATAAACACACTGGTTTATCTTTTATTTATGTTATAATAAATAGAGCGAGAAAGAACGTTGGAAGATGAACATTATAAACATTTAGCTCACCAATGTCATGGCTATGGCTCTAGGCTAAATAAACTAAATGTATTCCGTCTTTCACCGAATGAAAACTGCGTTTTGTTTATTGTATATAATCTAGTTAGGACTAGCTGTGTAGTTAATGTTATAATTCTCTTGCCCCCCTCCCAGTGGCACAGCGATATGTATGCGGACTTACAACGCTAGAAACCGGGTTTCGATACCCGTGGTGGGCAGATCACATATAGCCCATTGTGTAGCTTTGTGCTTAACTTCAAACAACACCATTATCTTGTCCTCGTAAGAATGTAGCGGTAACTTTACGCTTCGTTTAATAATCTAGCGTAAGATCGTCGTGCGTAAAATCTGAGGAAATGTATTTACATACATATTTGTCGAAACAGTGCAAAATAGATCATAAAACCTAAGCTGAAATCATTGCCCGACACTTGATTTAATTGACGTAAGTCACATTCTCTAATTAGTGTGTCAATAAACTGTGCGTAGATCATCGTTCTGCAATATAGTTTGAACAAATCGTTACCGTTCTACAATAATCACGTACCCAAGTCACTGTTCTCCAGTCAGTAGGTGAACAAATCTTGATCGTTTTACAATGTTTGTGTGCCTAAGTTATTGGTATTCAGTCAGTGAGCAAATCGTTACCGTTCTACAATAATCACGTACCCAAGTTACTGTTCTCCAGTCAGTAGGTGAATAAATCTTGATCGTTTTACAATGTTTGTGTGCCTAAGTTATTGGTATTCAGTCAGTGAGCAAATCCTTACCGTTCTACAGTCATCGTGTACCTAAATCACTGTTCTCCAGTCAGTAGGTGAACAAATCTTGATCGTTTTACAATGTTTGTGTGCCTAAGTTATTGTTATTCAGTCAGTGAGCAAATCCTTACCGTTCTACAATCCTCGTGTACCTAAATCACTGTTCTCCAGTCAGTAAGTGAACAAACCATCGACTCTTCAAGCAACGTCTGAACGAATAGTATATAGATTATCATAAAGTGACTAGAATTTTATTATATTGTTTAGAAGAAACTTAGTTGTATTTTTCTTTACTTTCGAATTTCTACAAGTTGAAAAACGTTTAAAAACCATAATCTAAATCACAAAGCGAGACTTTTTGTAGTCTGCCTGTAATTGTGGAATTATTTCCAGTTGAACTAACCATGAAAAAAGTTAGTGATATAATTTGAATTAATTTTTACTTTTTTTTTAAAGCTAAATGATTGTAAGTAATTCCGATATCCTGGTAAAACACAAATTCGAATTTTTCAGTTTAAATTACAATTGCAAGTTAGCGCCAAAATATGACTACAATCTTCAGACGAATAAAATTGCTCAGTCACCAAAGTTTTGACTTAACACCAAGTGCTATAGTTTAAGTTACGATACTCTTCGTAGAAAAAACCCACGTTATAATAGTTTTTTCCCCTAGGAATTAAGCGTACGCCACTTAGAATGGAAACAAAAAACGATATCTGATAAATTTGATTTCCTACCTCCTATACGTGAACAGAAAGAATATACTTGTTTCTTTGTGTATTTGTGTATTTTTTACTGCCCTTTTTCATGTAACAATATATCTCGTAGGACACTGAGTTTATTTCATCAACCACGTGTTAGTTTGGGTGTAACGTATGATTAAGAGCACGGTCTTTTGCGTAAAACATTTTAACTATAGATTACTGTTGTTTGATGTTAAAGTTGCTCTAATCACCAAATAATCATGCTAGTCAAATAGCTTTAATCCATAACATTGAAAATAAACAATAAAAAAAAAATTCGAATCTTGTCGTATATATTTTATTCTTTCCGTTTACGGTGATGTCTAAGCGCTAAAAGTAAAGAACAGTGTTTAACACTAGAAAGGTGGATGAGTTCAAAATGTTGAATACTAACTTATGTGTAACATGTTTCTAAAAATATGCAATGGAAATTTTATTAACTGCAGTAATAGCTTTAAGTCAAAGTTATTGGATTAGTAAATATGTGAGTTTCAATAAGCTCAGTGATGTTACATTTCCGTATACACAGTTCAAAAAGTGAAATGACGCCATTTACCCAAATTAAAAAAAACAAACAAGATGACATACAAAGGTCAAGTAGCGAAGTGAAGTCGTACTTCTTGCTGCATACAAAGGTCAAGTAGCGAAGTGAGGTCGTACTTCTTTTTATATACAAAGATCAACTAGCGAAGTGAGATCGTACTTCTTTCTACATACAAAGGTCAAGAAGCGAAGTAAGGTCGTACTTCTTTCTATATACAAAGGTCAAGTAGCGAAATGAGGTCGTACTTCTTTCTACTTAAAAATGGCAAGTAGCGAAGTGAGATCGTACTTCTTTCTATATACAAAGGTCAAGTAGCGAAGTGAGATCGTACTTCTTTCTATATACAAAGGTCAAATAGCGAAGTGAGGTCGTACTTCTTTTTATATACAAAGATCAACTAGCGAAGTGAGGTCGTACTTCTTTTTATATACAAAGATCAACTAGCGAAGTGAGGTCGTACTTTATTCTATATACAAAGATCAAGTAGCGAATAAGGTCGTACTTCTTTCTACTTACAAAGGGTAAGTAGCGAAGTGAGATCGTACTTCTTTCTATATACAAAGGTCAAGTAGCGAAGTGAGGTCGTACTTCTTTTTATATACAAAGATCAACTAGCGAAGTGAGATCGTACTTCTTTCTACTTAAAAAGGGTAAGTAGCGAAGTGAGATCGTACTTCTTTCTATATACAAAGGTCAAGTAGCGAAGTGAGTCGTACTTCTTTTTATATACAAAGATCAACTAGCGAAGTGAGGTAGTACTTCTTTCTACTTAAAAAGGGTAAGTAGCGAAGTGAGATCGTACTTCTTTCTATATACAAAGGTCAACTAGCGAAGTGAGGTCGTACTTCTTTCTACTTAAAAAGGGTAAGTAGCGAAGTGAGGTCGTACTTCTTTCTATATACAAAGGTCAAGTGGCGAAGTGAGGTCGTACTTCTTTCTATATACAAAGGTCAAATGGCGAAGTGAGGTCGTGCACCAAGAAGGCGCAATTAAAGTAGATAACTATTAGTTATTCTATTATTTATTATGAAAAAAACCTGGAAAACTCTTCATTTGTTGAAAACCTTTTACAGCATTTTGCACCCACTAAGAGAGAGATGTTCATCTTTTCACCCATCTAACAAAAGTCATCTTTGATCTTGCCATCATCAATTAATTACCTTCTCTTGTTTTATAGTTTCAATGCTGGAGAATACCAGACAGAAACTTGAGTCGTGCACTTCATCTACAATTGTTTTTCTTTCAGTAAATCAAACAGATGTTCAGTTATTCTATGATGATACTGTATATTAATGGCTTAATATTATGGCTTGTAATATCGGTAAACTGCAGTGAATTAGAAGTTCCAAATATAAAAGTATTCAAAAATACTGATTTACTCGGCGACACCCTGTTGCTTTCTTTGTACGAATATAATTTTTGTAATGAATTGAGATGTGTCTTATTTTGTAACGAATGGCTGTCATTAAGAATCTTATAAAGCACACTGAACAAATGAGATTTGAATAACTGTAGGTAATATTAGACATGTTATCTCTCTTTTATAGATGATTTAGCCAGAGTCTTCATGACGAAGAAACAAAAGTGAAATAGGTTGCGACTACCTAGTTCAGAGCGACCTTGAACAATAGTCTACAAAAGTAGATTAGTCATGTTGAATAACAACGATTTCATGTGATTAACTAAGAAATTCGCATCAAATATGTGATAGATAAAGGCAAAGAATGAGTCGAAGTAGTTTCAAGCTATCTCTCTTAACAATTGTCAGAGCATCGTGTTTCATATGCTTGAGGGGCCCGGCATGGTCAGGTGGTTAGGGCACTCGACTTGCAATCTGCGGGTTCGAATCCCCGTCACACCAAACATGATCGCCCTTTCAGCCGTGGGAGCGTTATAATGTTACAGTCAATCCCACTATTCGTTGGTAAAAGAGTATTGCAAGAGTTGGTGGTGAGTGGTGATGATTAGCTGCCTTTTCTCTAGTCTTATACTACTAAATTAGGGACGGCTAGCGCAGATAGTCCTAGTGTAACTTTGCGCGTAATTCAAAACAATCAAACAAACAATCATACGCTTGAAAGTTGAACTTTAATACAGCAGATATAGGGAAAATACTATGATATTATTTAACATGGTATTTGTAGAATACGGAACTTATATTTACATAGAATGTTTTAGACATAGAGATACTAGATTGTGAAAGTTGAACTTTAATACAGCAGATATAGGGAAAATACTATGATATTATTTAACATGGTCTTTGTAGAATACGGAACTTATATTTACATAGAATGTTTTAGACATAGAGATACTAGATTGTGAAAGTGGTGGAAAGTACACATTCTAACTGTACACACATTGGGGAAGTTAGCTGCTTTACTCAGAAGGGATTTAGTAATGTGAATGGTCTGGATTAATGATGCTTCCACAAGCATTCACTTTCAGAAAGAGCTTCCTCAGCCCTTATGTCAAAGAGAAAGTCACATCATTCTCTCTGTGATTGAAACAGGAATTTGGCGCTGTTTGTTACTTGGCTGTTGAGTTGAGGTTTTTAATTGCCAGAGTTTCTTTTATTCTGACATCTTTTTCACTGTTGATAGAAGACTAACCTATGGACTATTCTAACCAACACAAAATTCTTGGCTAAACACACACGGAAAGTTGTATACTGCACTCTGCCTAGTTAGTAGGGGTACGTATCTCATCTTAGTAGTCAATAATACGTATCTAGATACAAAAGTTTTACCAACGGTTTGTTACAAAGTTTGACAGTCTTGTCTATAATTTATTATCTGTATTACTAACATTACCATATTTAAGTACTTCACACTTTACAGTGATTTTACAAATTCTCAGGTTTGATCAACTAAATGGCAGCTGGCAAGAGAAGTAAAATAGTTAATATCTATTTTGTTATTGTTAATTTGTTATGTTAATTTGCATGTAATGTTTTTGATAAAAGAAATGAAGACAACATGTAATACTCAATACTCATGTTCCTTTATTAAATCATTTATTTTTAGCAAAATACTTTATTAGAAATTCTGACTTTTTTCTGTATAAAAGACTTATAATGTTTACTGAAAGCTTGCCAGATTTCGTGAAGATACATAAATCTTATCGTATCGGACGATGTATCGATACAATCGTATCACGGCTTCACGATACGATACTCGAATCGTATTGCTGTATCGCCACACCTGTAATAGTTAGCGCTGGATGGCACGGCACACTAATTTTTACCGTCGACATGCTGCAGTTCTACGCATGTTAGTATAGAGGGCTATTAAACACTATGAGATGGTTTGTGAAACACAAGGGAGCGTACTTTTAGCTAACGTTGCCTCAACAGTGCTTGGAGTAGAATCTAGACTTGAACACCCACAAGATGTCTAATGGTATGAAAAGTGAAACATATCAAACTCAAATGTATCTGTATGGGAGAAATCTTTCGGTGCAACATCAAACAAGGAAACGTCATGTGCTATAAATACAATGTGGCCTATTACAAGAACAAAAGACGAAACGGAGGATGGAGAAACATTCACTGAAGGACAGGGACCCACAAATTACAATTATAGTCCCTTTACATTCAGCTGTCCTCTGGTGGGTCATGGTAAATTTCAGCCCTTACAAAGTTAACATCCGGCGTTCGATTCTTCGCGGTGGACAGAGTGCAAATAGTAACTTGTGTAATTTTGTGCTAAAGAAACGACAACGACACATTCAACCTAAAAAGTGTCAAACTATGGATACCCAAAACAAATACATAACGAGCGAGTATTTATTATATAGAAATAAAAGATAGTGAGATATTCAAATGGGGCAACACATACTCCCCCATTATTACTTACGGTAGCCATAAGGAAATATGAAATACGTTTCCATTTATAATCAAATTAACTGATATATAGTGAATATTATGGAATTTATTAACAAATATGTATCTTATTTTTCTTAGCTATAT
The DNA here is from genome assembly GCF_000517525.1 of Limulus polyphemus. Taxonomy (NCBI): domain Eukaryota; kingdom Metazoa; phylum Arthropoda; class Merostomata; order Xiphosura; family Limulidae; genus Limulus; species Limulus polyphemus. Next base: position 130,070 of record NW_013668271.1, read on the forward strand.
CAAAAGTAATTAACCTCCCAAAAATATACAGTTTATTAACATACAGGTTCGTACATATTATACAGGCCGCTATTATGGGAATTGTCAAGTGATAATCAATCTGTCACTATATTTGGACAAACTTTCATGTGAATCTGATGTTGAATATTTCAGGCTCTTAAGACACCTGTGATTTTTTCACTTATCGGAAGAATTCTTACTATTGTTAAATAAATTATTCTAATATAGTTCACAATCATTTACGATAGAATACCGTGTTGGTTTATATTCAACAGAAGATTTTAGATTAGAGCAAATTGAGTTTTAAGATTATTATATATCTTTGTTGTAAAATGTCTAGTTAATTTTTTACTTTTCTTAATGCAGGATCCATACCTTACTCCGCTTTTGATGTGGAAGTGATTAACTTTTGGTAGTGCTTATGCTCTATATTTTTCAAAAGAAACCTACTCCTTAAATATGGCGGCGATCTAAACTTCATTACATATTTTGAAATGTTTTTTGTAGATCCACACCTATAAGAATATCATATGGTGATTTACGAAATTTCTTATGTTACTCACGGTGTTTTAAAATCTAACAGATCTCACTGGATTCGATATTGACAGATATGTTTTCTCTACACTGGTGATTTCCGAATTATGTTTTAAAACATAACAGATCTCATTGGATTCGATATTGACAAATCACCAGTGTAGAGAAAACATATCTGTGAATATCGAATCCAATGAGATCTGTTAGGTTTTAGAACATAATACGTAAATCACCAGTGTAGAGAAAACATGTCTGTGAATATCGAATCCAATGAGATCTGTTAGGTTTTAAAACATAATACGTAAATCACCAGTGTAGAGAAAACACATCTGTGAATATCGAATCCAATGAGATCTGTTAGGTTTTAAAACATAATTCGGTCTACACTGGTGATTTCCAAATTCTATTTTCTAAAGTTTTATTTCGGATGCATAGCTGATTTATTGGAATTTATACCTAGGATCAGGAATAGTGTTTAATGCGAGACAAGAGGCCTGATAAATTGTATTATATTCACTATACCTTAAAGCTGAAATTTAAAGCTACGTTCTTCCTGTTATAGCTTACAGGCAAGACAAAGTTAATAAATCTCTTTAATGTGATCAAAATGATTCAGTTGTTATATAATGTGCTTCTATAGGAGACGAAGTTAGCAAATCTCTTTAATGTGATCAAAATGATTCAGTTGTTATATAATGTGCTTCTATAGGAGACGAAGTTATTAAATATCTTTAATGTGATCAAAATTATTCAGTTGTTATATAATGTGCTTCTATAGGAGACGATTAATAAATATTTTGCATTATATTATAAATCAGCGGTATCATATATGTATTTCCACATTCATTGGGATAAAGTTACATTGATTCATAATTTGGAATTGTAATACTTCTTTGTTTGTTTCTTGTTATTTTTGGTTTAGATATTTTCCTTCCATTTCAAACCTTCCTCTGTGCTATAAAGATAAATTGTGTACATAAGTTTTAACTATACTGTATGTGATGTTGTACAGTAACTGTTGTTTCTTTAGTATCTAGTTGAACATTGTATACATTTTAGATCTAAATTTCTAACTACTGTATGTTATGTTGTACAGTAACTGTTGTTTCTTTAGTATCTGGTTGAACATTGTATAGTTAGAAATTTAGATCTAAAATATATACTGTATGCGTATCTTAGATGTTGTACAGTAACTGTTTATTTTAGATCCAGCTGCACTGAATGTCATAAAGATTTTTTTTTCTTTTAATTGGGTTTTGAATAGACCATGTTTGGTTAGGTCATTTTCAAATAATATTATATCTAGTTCTGGTTGTGCTGTGTACGTGTCTAAGATATCTAAAAAAGGTTTTGTTTTTATTTATGTCACTGGCGGTACTGTGTGTGTGTGTGTTAGACATTTTTCTGACCTATAAAAGTGTTTTTTACGTAAGTTTCCGAAAGTAACATGCTTTATAAAAGTGTTGCTTTTTACAGAAAGTGGTAAAGATTAAATTCTTATATTTCTAATGTAAAGATAAACTCATGTTTCCGTAGTGTCAAAATTGGCACTGCATTTTTTAATGAAAACGTTTAATTAACCGATGTTCGTTTTATTTTGAATTTTCTGTTTATTACAATGAGTTATTGTGAACTCCCTATTTCTGCATGTTCTTTCTTTTCGAAAATTGAAATAGAATTTCACACACATACGATCAAATCAGAACAAAGACTATTTTGATCTACATACCTATTTTGTATGTGTTTGTTTTTTTAAATGATTTCTAGAGCTAGGCGAGATACCCAAACTTGCTAATGTGAAATGTCAACTGAGACGGCACAAAAGCAACCGAAAGCCCCGGACTCCCTTCACCACACAGCAGCTGCTGACACTAGAGAGGAAGTTCCGAACAAAACAGTACCTATCCATTGCTGAGCGAGCCGAGTTCTCCAGCTCCTTAAGCCTAACGGAGACGCAAGTTAAGATCTGGTTCCAAAACAGAAGAGCGAAGGAAAAACGACTGAAGGAAGCCGAGCTGGAGAAGCTTCGAATGGCTTCTAGACCGCTGCTGCACGCAAACTTCGGACTAAGCGTTCCTCACCTCAGCACAATTCTTCCATCCACCCCTGTAGCTCTTTCTACTTCTACTTGTACCGCAGATTTTTTGACACCATTTTACACCCGACCTATGATCCTCGACCAGCCAGTGAAAGCTACGTACTACTCCCCAGCATCTATTCACTCCACAATTTCAGATAACTTGGCCACTTAAAAGAAGTAAAATCTTAAAGAGAAATATGGCGTTGGTATAAAAGTAAGTTTATGTTTTTAAGTAGTTTGGTTAGGTTTAAGAGGGAAATTTCCTTCTCTTTATTAATAACTTTTTATTAAAAATAAGATAAAAATTTATATTAAAACCAGAAATTAACTTATAGATCAATAGACCCAAAAACAATAAAATGGGTAGAAGTGCTTAAAGAAGAAAAATAAAAACCAAAAGTGAGCTGAGTGCAGTGATTCATTAATTGGGTGCTGTTGCTAGTTTGGTCAGCTTAGAAAATCTAGGATAGTCCTAAGTACACATGTATATTAAGTCGACAAAGCAAAATCATTTCATAAGTTTAAAAAATAATAATTAATATACAGATATGTATATTCGAAATTATTTTATACATTATAACCAGTAACTTTGATGAAATAATTGCATACAAAAAAGTAGATAATCTATTATTAGTATAGGTCGGGCGTGTCCCAGGAAGGTCCAAACTTTTCGACGTAATATTACTGAACACACTCCATACAATATAGTGTGGATGTTTTCTAAAATGTGAGTCATTCCTGTGATACGTTTGAAATCCGGACAAAGTCCTTAACGCGGTGGGTGCAAACTCTGATGAGTGGCTTATAATTAGCGACAGTTAGACTACAGCCCTTGAGGTCTCTGACATGACCATTTAGCCCATAAGATATAATTCATGTACAAATTACTTATAAATACAATACGCCTGTTTCTGTATTTGCACAGAAGGTTTCAGAGACGTTTAAAATATATGCTGTATAACGATGTCTATATGCAAGAAAGACGAACTTTATTATGTAGGCTTGGACAACAACAGTTTTGAAATATGCGGACTTTTCATTTCTTACTTAATGAAATT
>NW_013668271.1:134631-140200 GCF_000517525.1 Limulus polyphemus
TTTGACCGTCACATTATAAGCCCCCACGGCTGAAAGGGCGAGCATGTTTGGTGGGACGGGGATTCGAACCCGCGACCCTCAGATTGCGAGTCGAGTGCTCTAACCACCTGGCCTTGCCGGCCACTTAATGAAATAGTAGATTCGAGAACGTTTGAACTTTTAACGCCATGAGCCTTTATTATTCGTCATTTACGTAGTTATTAATCTGCCTTCTTTTGTGAAAACACAATTAATTTCATTTCCTTTTGTGGACTCTTTAACAAAATAAAGAGAACGTAGTCTTGGAAACAGTTTCTCTAACGTTTCATAAAAAGTTTATTCTAGAACTAATAATCGGAAGAAAATAGGTGATAATAATTATAGAGACTGTTCCACTCTTTTCTCGAATTGTTTTTAATTACATATTGATAAATACTTATAGATTGAACAACAGTAAACACGCATCTAATGTTAATAGCGCACACATTCTATAGCTTATTGACATGCCTTATGTTCGTCAATATAATATTAATTTTCCACCGCACTGATGTAAGCAAAAGTAAGACGAACGTATATCAAACTTCTACTATGATAAAACTTTTATGAGTTTTATGGTATCACAAAATCTTTACAAAAATAGCCATCTCAAACACTGTGCATTATATATATATATTTAAAGTGCTATTTTTACATTGTCCCAACATAAAAGAAACAGATAAACTAAGGACAATCTGTAAGTGTTTAGCCATGCTTGTAATATCAGTACCATGAAAAGGTGGTAATTGATTCGTCATGAAGTTGGGTGGTTATAACTTCATTACCGTAAAAGGTTAGGGGTTGTTTCATTTTGAGTTCTTAGCTGTCTCGTCGAGTTGCTGGTACCAAGGTGCATTGGGATGCATGAAGAAAAAAATTATTTTGGAAGTTGTAAATCAAAGGAGTGTTCAGAAAGTGTAGAAAACTTTCTTCAGAGATTTAGGGATAGAAATAGATGCAAGGCCTTTTCGAGAATAAAGATTTGGAAAGATCCAATGCTGAAATGAAGATTATCAAGGCATTGTTTAGGTATGTAGGTTGGACCTCATTATCAAGGATATTGTTACGACAGCGGAAGTCTTGTGACGCTAGTAACACGTCATGAGATTCTAGAAAGATCATGTCTGTTCGTGGCAACTCTAGTCTTTTCTACGCGACCTCTATTTTTGTATATATATAAGTCGGCAAATGAAGTAACGGAAAAAAAGATAATTGCAGACAGGCAGAGATAGAGACGGACAATTGAGTCAAGCGCGGTAGTGACCGTAAGAAAAGTGCGTGGATCGTTGTGAATTATAGCGTGTGTTGAAGTTAAAGTGACTGTGGAAATTAAGTGTATTGCAAAGTTGAATTGAGAAAGAATAAACTAGTTTTATTTAAGAAAGGACTTGTGTCGCTAAGGTTTCATCGGAAAGAAATTATACGGGAAATTAACAAACGACCAGAGACGTAACAATATGTTTAGAGCAACAAGTGAGCTGGTTAGAACACTGACTACGATTGTATGGGTCCAAGTAGCGAGAGAGAGAGAATTTCCTTGAATTGTATCAAGATGGTTTTCTATACCAATTGGTCAGAGAGCCTACCAGAGTGGATGCTATTTTAGAATTACTTTTAACCAGTAATGAGATTGTGACTGCAAAAGTTGAAGTAAAGGAAACTTCGAAGAAGATTGATCATCGTGTAATTAGATTTAATGTTTGACTACATGTTGGGATAAAAAGAAATGAAGTTTTAGTTACTAATTTTCTGAAAACCAGTTTTGAGGCCATAAGACAAGATTTATCAGTTATGAACTGGGACATTGAGTTGAAAGATGATGTGAGACAAAATTGGAAAGTTATTAAAAAATAAAGTGCCTTTGTTTATAGATAAGTATGTTTCTAAAAAGAGGAAAAGGATAAGAGAGAATATCAATCCTAATTCGCTCACATTAAGGAGAAAATCAAGGATAAATAGAATAATTTTAAACTGAATAGAATAAAATAGAATAACTGACTATTTACATAACTGTATAAAATCTAGGGATCTGGTTCAAAAAGAAATTAGGTACCTCAAAAGGGCTTATGAAAAACAGCCGGCTGATAATGTTACATCTAACCGGAAGTATTTTTATGTATATTAAAAAAAAGGTCAAAATTCGGATTAAGCCCTTAATGAATGTAGGTGGCAAGATTTTTGTCAAATACTATGATATTTCTAAGCTTTCGAATGATTTCTTCATTTCATTTGTACAAAATAGGATGCTAACAATATTTCCAACCATGAAAATTTCATGATTGAGCTGAAACATGTAAATATCACACTCTTTGATTTAAAAAAAAAAAGAAACTGGGAGGTTAAAAAGGGATAAGTCCGCCAAGACTAGATGAATAAATGAAGATTTGCGCGAGCATCTTAAAACATCGTCCAAAAACTTCCTAGGTAGATGCAGTCCATTAACAATTAACTGTTACAGATTAGTATGTTATGTTGAAATAATTTTGAAGCCTCACCACATCGTTACAGTCCATTTTGCCACGTCCGTTCATGATCTATCTGACAATCGTGCATCTTCACAATAGCTCTGCAGCATAATATCTATAGTAAAAGGCTCCGCCAACAGGCTGTTTTGTCCTAAGCAGACCACTCTTCCCGCCACGTTTTCTATAATATATTTAGTGTACAAAGACAACAGTTTCCCAGCGCCCGATTCAACAGTCCAATCATACAGAAATTCATAGTCGCAGCTGTGGAATAGCATTGATACCCTTTTCATTCTCCAGCTGCTAGAAGTACGTGATGACTCAAGTCACGTGTACACAAGTCGCTTCCACGATATATCCGTTTTTCGTCACGTACTTCTAGCAGCTGGAGAATGAAAAAATGACTCAAGTCACGTGTACACAAGTCGCTTCCACGATATATCCGTTTTTCGTCAAGAATAATCTCCATCGTGAAAGGGTCGAACCCGTGGTTAGCGTGCTGGACTATGGGTTCCGATGTTCCGTGTTACCGCCATAAAAAGCTCGCGCTACGCACTTTGAGGTCATGATGCATTTAAAAAGTAATGGTCAAATACCAGTTTTTGATTAGAGTATCCCATGAGTTGGCGGTGGATGGTGTTGACTACTTGCCTTCCTTCTAGTTTATCACTTCCAAATTAGGGATGGTTAGTGCAGATAGCCCTCTAGAAGCTTGGTGCAAAAATCAAAACAAAAAGAACAACCGTCTGAAAAAAAAACATTAATTACCATTCTGTGGTAATCTAGCTACGGGGTAGCCAAGAATAACACTAAAAGAAAAAAAACTGTTTTGAATTAGAAAGGCCAGTGGAACGGAATGTAGCAGAACTACACTAGTGCTAATGATGTGTGTTCGCTTATGGGAAATATATGTAACAACCCTTTCCGACGCAAAATATTCATAGACTCAAAACATAATCATGTGTTCAGATTGAGGATATAGAATTTTCAAGAGGAAGATATCCCTTGTACTTAATGCCACTGGATAACAAATTAATATGGACCTACTTATGGCACCAGCATCATCCAGGCATGTAATAATTCGTACCGAAGCCATGGTAAGCAAAGTGCGGCGTGTCGGAACAAGTAAGAATACATGGACACAATGATCAGTGGCAAAACCCGTCCTCGTGCCGTATGTAAGAGTACGCAACAGAGGTTTTCCACTGTTTTGAAACTACGAACACAAATCGCTTGGCCATACAATGTTAAAAATATTAAAAACTACAACCACAGTCGAACCTTGGCTTAAGAAAAACTAAAACTGCGCAGCAGTGATGGTCATGTGTCATTACCTTTCAACTATAATAAAACTACAAAGAGATAACTCATGTGATCATACGTTCAGTAGCTATAAACCTATGCAGCACAAAACTCCTATGGCTTATCTTGTAGTTACTATGTAATTTATATTCATCAAGGTAAATTGTTAATATATCTAAAAGTTTCTCATCCCCACATAAACATTCGTTAATTAAGGTTATTTAATTTAATACTATATAGAAATGACAAGAAAGCTTAATAAAAGTCAAACTACTTAAAACTCAATCTAAGTACCATAATTGGAGTAATTTTTGATTTTAACCTAAAAATTATTAGATGTCAGTTCTATCACTTATGTTCTCACTGTTCCAGAAAGTGTTGTTATAATGATCTGCATAACCATTTCACCAAACTTGAATAAAGCAAAACAAAATTTTAATTCTGTAGTTGACAAAAAGCCGGTGGAGGAAACTTTGTGGTTTCCCACCATATGTTCGAGCACAAGGTCGTTAAAAAACTACCTTTTAATTGTTGTGATACTGAAAACACATAACTCGTATGACTATAAAATCAGCAATTAGTTGAATAATTTTAATCTAAGAGTATGTTATTATTTACCAATATTTTAAATCTTTCCAAACAATTGTTTTGCGCAACGGGTAAATTCTCGATTGTTTATTGTTTTAATAAGTTCTTCTCCTTCTTGTACCCTTAATCCCATTTTGGTATAGAATCAGCCGTTCACGTTTTACTTCTCCATAGATTACTACCCTGTGCATCATTTTTAGTTGCACCAACCTCCCTCATATTCCTGTCTGCCACGTTTCTACATGTATTATCTATCTTTCCTCTAATTCTTCGTCCCTCTGTTGGCATTTCCAATGCACTTCTCACTACACATCCTTCTTCACTTCTAACTGCATGTCCAAACCAATCTCAGTCTTGCTTCTCTTGCTTTTCCTGTGATCTTACACGTTCCAACTCTTTTCATGATTTTATCACTCATTATGCTTTCTCTCAAAGATATTACCAGCAGCCATCTTTAACATTATCATCTCAGTTCTTTCTAAACTACCCTCCTCCTCCTTTCTTCTGATGGTCAAAGTTTCTTCTCCATAAAGTAGAAGTGGTCTACCTACTGTTTTTTATTTGCTCTTAAGTTTCAGCAGTATTTTATTCTCAAGAATAACCTCTAAAAATTCCCTCCATTTATTTCATCCAGCTTTTACTCTTTCCCTTACTTCTTCTTTACAGTTTCCTTCCTCACTAACGTTGGAGCCTAGATACCGAAATTTACTTGACTTTCTTTTATCTACAACTCTTCTCCCTCCCCGCTGCTTAGCAATACTTCCCGTATTTACCTTTAACCCACCTCTCTCTCTAGAGTTTCCTGCCTCATCCTGCACCTCTCCTGCAACCCTTCCTCTATCTCGTCTGTTATAACCAAATCGCCCACAAACATAAGGTACCAAAGCATTTCTCTCCTTGCCTTCTTGGTGTACACCTTCTTTTGCATCGAACTCTTCGGTTCGTCCTTGTTCTATTCTTACTGCTGTCTTTGCTCCACCAATTTTCCTGGGGCTCCCTTCTTCCAATAAACAATGTCTCTTGGCACTTCATCGTATGCTTTTTCCAAGAATATAACGTACTAATACAGTTTTAAGACTAACGTGGTATCAAAATATGTGCATGATTTATTGTTTGATTTTGTGAACAACCGCATTGAGCTATCTGGGCTCTGTCCACCGCTGGAAATCGAGTCCCATATCTTATCAATGTTTGTTTTA
>NW_013668271.1:141200-158664 GCF_000517525.1 Limulus polyphemus
AATTTAACAGTGAAAGACTAGAGGGAAGGCAGCTAGTCATCAAAACCCACCGCCAACTCTTGGGCTACTCTTTTACCAACGAATACTGGGCTTGACATTATAACGCTCCCACGGCTGAGAGGGCGATCATGTTTGGTGGGACGGAGATTCGAATCCGCGACCCACAGATTGCGAGTCAAGCGCCCTAACCACCTGGCCATGCCGGGCCTTTTATCGTTGCAAGTCCACAAACTTACCGCTGACCGACCAGGGAACTACATGGTTTCATATATAAAATAGTTTCAGTTTAAAAGTACATTATGTTATTTCTCATAAAAGCTTGAAAACACCAAACCTAATTTCTTTTTGAATTCATACAAACAACACTTTATTAACACCTTTGGTGTTTTTAAACCAAATCATTGTTCTGCTTCTATTTTTCTTCATATACCCTCCGGCGGCTCTGGGGTAAGTCTGAGATCTTATAACACTAAAAAAATTGGGTCTCGATACTCATGGTGGGCATAACACAGATAGCCCATTTTGTAACTTTATGATTAACAACAAACAAAATAAAATATTTATATAAAAACGAATTCTCGTCATGCAAGTAGCGAAACTAAAGGTTTCGGTTGGAGTATTAAAATAAGTCTGACTTGTTTTCTACTTTAGAAATGTAAAATGCGTAACAGATTAAGACACAATTACACATTAATTGATCTTTTATTTCAGGAATAGCTGACTGATTTTCAGAAGTTAAGCAAGTCGTGACATTTCTACTTTGCCCTTGAGTACGTAGCTGCTTAAAGAAGTATTCAGAATCGTTTGTTTTTAGGCGCTCAGCTTCGTCACAATCCTGTACCGCAACAGTGGTTGACTGGAAGATATAAAACTTAGCTGAGAGTGCCAGGGTAAATATATATATATGTCGTCCAAAGCATATTTATTGATAACCTGTTCGACTAGATACGACCTCTGTTACAAAAATGATCTTGTAAAAAAAAATTAATAATACCTTCACTATAATAATTTTGCTCGTGTAAGTAAGATTAAATCTTTCATGTTGTGTTAACATTTGATAATTAATGTTTCGACGAGCCACCTACATTGTGGCAACTAAGATAATAAAGTGTTTTCACATGCAAGTTCGTTGTTGTATAGATTTTATTATTCATTCTCATAAGAGCAAATTACTAGTTATTTTAAACTTATTTATTTAGTATTACTGAAATATATTTCCTAAGTAAACATTTATAACGTACTCTCTTTCACAATTGTTCAATAAATAGCAAAAGGCCCGTACTTTCAATATGCAGTGAACAAACCCACAGATTTTTTATACTTCATTCGGACGCCGCTAGGCACTGGCACACGAGACCCGTGCGCCGATTCTGTTCCGAATCCCCAGTTGGTGTTTTAGAAACTCATGATCGATATCACACTGAAACGCCGACAATTCCCGCGCTATGAGCCCGAGCCCCGAATCTTTTAAGCACCAAGCGACGCCTCTGACTTCATCCTAAATCAATCTGATAATCAGCTACTGTCTCTGAAACACTTTGGAATTGAATATTCTGACTAATAATTACTTGGACATCAACAGCGTAATCTAAATGAAAAAAAAAAAAAAGTGGCTTGAAAGAAGAACCCCGTAACTATTGAAGCTTCGTCGTCAGACTTACAAGAAATAATTCAATTAACGAAAACTTCAAACGTGTCACTCACTGAACACTTCTACTTCAAATGTCACTTACTGAATACTTTTAATAAAGAAGCATCTCTTATTCAAAAAAAATTAGTCACAACCCATAAAGTAGTATGCGTCATATTAACAGCAGATAAATGATATCGTGTAGTCTAAAATTAAACGTTCGTACTAGAGCCAAATCGAAAGCCACAACAAATAGTTAAAAGATTTTCCCTGTTCAAACTCTTTTGTAAAGGTTTCATCATTTAGTAAAAAATCAAACAAAGAAATCACTACATCTAGAACCAATTGAACATTGATATAAACAATGCGAGAAAGAACAGACTAGGCTTGGTCATAGTGAGAAATCTTGGTATTGAAACAGAGGAGACAAACACTGGCTGCCAACTTACCAAATTTTACGCAGCAAACGTATGACAGAAGTAGTTATAATGATAGATAAGTAAGCATCCAGTTTATGCTGTTAATTTATATTAATACAAACGAAGAAATTAAAGAGGTAACTTATCAATGTCAAGTGGTTTCCAACACTGTGTAACTTTACTTCAATGGCAATTTAAACTAAGCTAAAAGGTTATCCTTATCCGTCTTCCTCCATAGTAAGAAAAGTAACCCAGCAAACAAAACAATATATTATATAATAACTACAAATGACTGATCGATAAGGTAATATAAAAACTTCGAAGTTTACTTAATGTCTCACTTCTTGTGTTTAACACACCTTGAAGTTCGTAATGCATTTATAAAAAATAAATTGTTTCTTTAAATTCACGGAGGAAATCGGCAGAAAAAGTATGAACATGACCTATATATTGATAATTTAGTGTGTCAAAATGTTTCTTTATTCTATCTTTATACGATCACATTAGAAACATTTTGAATAGTTATTCTAGAAGAATCAACAACTAAACGTGTAAAATTATATTTATGAGTTATTCAGTGTTATGTTTACCAACAATACAACGGCTTTTAAACAATGATCACGATGTAATTGGTCACTAAAACATTATTATGTACTTTTCAATGACGTATTTTGATCAAGATAACTTTAAATACACGAAACCATGAGTTTATTTTTACTTCTATAGTCTCCACGCTGCGTCAGTGGTAAGTTTCTGAACCCAGAACGCTATAATTCGATTACCCACGGTGGACAGAACACATTATATGACGTAGCTTTGAGTTGAACCCAATAACAAAAAACCTCTATATTTACTATGCACATTTGTTGCACACGAATATAACTTATGAATCCACTTACTCCATAGCGATGAGGACAAATATTTGTTTTATGTAAAAAGGAAAAAAAATCGCCCAAGAAATACCAAATATTTGGTATTTTTAGTTTATTGAGTTGCTGATAAATGGCCATATCAAAGACACAAAGGTCCCACTATAGTCGTTCTCAATTTAGAACTGCTAACTAGAGGAAGGGAAATCAGTCAGCAGTAGTCAATGCTTACACAGCTACCTTCACTCGAATAACATATACAGCTAAGTGTGCGGAGCGTCTTTAGCAGCGTGCACGGGCTCGAATCTTGAACCTTCGATTGCAGCCCGATACGCTAGTCTCTAGGTCACGCTCGACCCAAAATAAAAATAAAAGAAGTAGTGTGAATTAGCATAACAATTAAATTTAAACTTGATTAGTTGTTGTTCATAATTATTTTAAATAAACACGACTGAAACAAGAAGGAATCCTCAGTAGCCGCGGCACTTGAAATTTTTTTTAGGCAGGATTAAAGTAAATTAACCTATGAAACATGTTTTCTTCTTTTTTTTTGTGCGCCACCAATACCAAGCGTTGGGAGCGTGTGTATCATATTCAATTATATTACTCATTAGGATGTCTACCAATCTACTCTCAAATTGAAATTGTTTTAGACAAGATTAGAGTATATTAATCTATGAAACCTTAGGCGTGGTCCAATACATCAATCGAAAGGGTTTGACCTCTTTAAACTATTTAAATGTTTTTAAGCCCAATGACAACTTCTTAAAAGGATACAAGATAACGTGGTGTAAACTAGTTTTATATTAATGCATTTTTCTATTATTGAAATTTTAAAATAGTACCATAATTAACCTCAAGAAAAAATGTTAATACTCATCTAGAAAACCTTGAAAGACATTCATGAAACTTCGTGAAGGTTTACGACAGCTTCTGCTTTATTTATATATTTCTCAAAACAACTTGAATATTGTTTGTATGTTGTTAAGCGAAAAGCTACTCAATGAACTATCTGTGACCTCGAATATTATGACACATTGAAATCAAATGAAGAAAGGTCATTGCTGATGTACTGTACTGAGAACCAATATCATTGTCATTATATTCCTTCAATTTTTCGTGGATTCCTCCAAATTTCGACTTCTACAGCAGTAGTTATGACACGTCCTGCATTTACAGCCGGCTCAAAATGAATTATCTTTCTAATCATGGCATCATCTCTCTCAAAACATAGTGTTCTTTAAACTACTACCTTCCTTTGGCCACAGCTTTTTTTTGTATGATCAGTTGTTTAACCCTCCTATACTGCGTTGAAAGTAGTCACTTCAGTGGGGGTCATTGGTGAGTGGGGACGTGGAGACTAATAGGCGCAGGGGGGGGGGTGTCCTCTGATACCGGGTGGTCACGTGACGCCATAATTACACAGAGTAGCGCCAAAAGGCAAATAGATACAAAGTGTGCCACTAGGGCAGATAGTTCTAATTTGTTTTACTAGGGGGCGATAGTTACAAGTCGTAAGGGGAAATGGATAATCTGTAGTGCGTTGGCAGATATTTTGTTATATGGTTCGCCCACGAACCACCATAGGGTATTGTTGATTATAAATGTCAAGTTGTGTCATGTTATACAAACATACTGGTATTTCATTCTCTTTAGTTCTTACGGTTAATTGTTGCCTAATGATAAACAAGTAAGTTTTGGAAGAAATGTCGACTGTTTTTAATGTGTTTCTATTCACAGTTTTATTTTAACTGTTCGATGATTTTATTAAAAATGCTGTAAAGTGGTTTACAAATATGTAAACCACTATAACTTCTTACAAACAACATCACCACTTACCATAGAACATTTTTCAAATGACATTATAATAAATCCTAGTCACAACACCAACTTTTAATTTAATCAATTGATTTGATTTACACGCAAGAAATTTAAGCACAAGTCTTTCTACTTCTAAGTATGGAATCCTGTCAGGCAGTCTAGGTAGTGTGGCGCCATCTCTAACTCCAAAACCACGGACCACGAGGAGGCAATTGACTGGCAGCATCACATTTACTTTAAGTTTTATTAGTATTTATTATTGTGAATTTCTTTCTTTAACGCCAAGTATCCAAAGTTAATAAGGAGATTTTATAACTATTATTTTTACTACTATTATAAGCTTCAGAAGTTTGGCACAAACTTTTCTTCCTCCAATTACCTCATCAAGATTCTTATAGCTGTAATGTCCAATTACCTTATCCAAGTACTTATAGCTGTGATGTCCAATTACCTTATCCAAGTTCTTATAGCTGTGATGTCCAATTACCTTATCCAAGTTCTTATAGCTGTGATGTCCAATTACCTTATCCAAGTTCTTATAGCTGTAATGTCCAATTACCTTATCCAAGTTCTTATAGCTGTAATGTCCAATTACCTTATCCAAGTACTTATAGCTGTGATGTCCAATTACCTCTTCAAGGTTCTTATAGCTGTGATGTCCAATTACCTTATCCAAGTTCTTATAGCTGTGATGTCCAATTACCTCTTCAAGGTTCTTATAGTTGTAATATCCAATTATCTTATCCAAGTTCTTATAGCTGTGGTGTCCAATTACCTCTTCAAGGTTCTTATAGTTGTAATATCCAATTATCTTATCAAAGTTCTTATAGCTGTAATATCCAATTATCTTATCAAAGTTCTTATAGCTGTAATATTTAATTACCTGTTCAAGGTTCTTATAGCTGTAATGTCCAATTACCTTACCAAAGTTCTTATAGTTGTAATGTCCAATTATCTTATCAAAGTTATTATAGCTGTAATATCAAATTATCTTATCAAAGTTCTTATAGCTGTAATGTCCATTTACCTTATCAAAGTTCTTATAGCTGTAATATCCAATTACCTCTTCAAGGTTCTTATAGCTGTAATGTCCAATTACCTCTTCAAGGTTCTTATAGCTGTAATGTCCAATTACCTCTTCAAGGTTCTTATAGCTGTAATGTCCAATTCAATTTGATTTAAGTAGCATATGTCCTTTCGACTTTTTGAATGACAAGGGAAATTTACTGAGCCAGTATATTGCTTTTTCTAATTCGAATGTTATGTTTTATTGCATTATATATATTAACTATTATGTGCTATCAGTACCTTAAATTTAATAATAATATTCAATAAATAATAACAACGTCGAGAAGTTGAGGTAGCAAATCATTTTAGAACTTGCAACAACCATGCTTGAAATTCTTGCAAACACCTACAGGCACTGTCATTTTACTATGAACGCCTTTTTTAATTATGTTTAATTAAAATTCACTAAAGAACGACAACTCTTCAAGTTTACATTTAATAGTTATACTAGTTTACAGTAAGGTTTTATTTTTATTTTGAGCTGATCGAGGCCTAGTGGTTAGCGTGTTGAACTGTAATCGAGAGGGCCAAGGTTCGAGCCTGAGTATGCTACTGTTGTACGGGGACGTTCTATACGTCCCCCCCTTTAGATAAAAGTTAAAATTCTCTAAATTCTATTGTTTTTACAGTTCCATTGTTGAATGTAGTGAGGCGCTCAAGTGAGTTACTATTGACTAACTTTAACTTTCTCGCAAGGGGAGTGTTAGGTAATGGCCAAAGCTTACATATCTGGTTCTCTTAAAGGAATAACAAAACAGTTAATTGGCAAGCTGATCTTAGCGAATCAGATAATAGCTGTGGGTGGACTCAATATTAGTCTAGCGCCTGTTGGCCAGCTGAACTAACAAGAACCAATCATCGTTTTTCATATGCTAGATATCTGAGTGTTTATTAATATATTTAAGGCGGTGAATGATTTTGAGAGTTAAGATTCTGTGTGACTTGTAACTTTCTTTAGTTTTCCGAAAGAACGTTTTTAAGTTAAATTTTCGCCTACTCTTCCGTTATTTAACTTAAATCTGTGTATACTTTTATTTGTTGTTTAACTTTAATCGAGCTAATAAAACTCTTATCTCCTAACTGGTTATATTATTTTCTTACTTTTTATTTCACGAAGGTTCTAAAAGCTTTCGAATAGTACAGAAAGTGTTTACATTTACTTTCATTTGTGCGAATGTTGGTAATTCTTTCTTTTACGTTAGACGTACTTAACGATGTAGTTTGTATCACGATAGTGAATCAATTTTGGTGTAGCGTTCGCTTCACGTAGATTGTGAAGTGCTTGACGTAAAATGTAGTGAAGCGGTTTTTTCTTAAGTGAAATCAGTATTAGGACTTGAATTTCACAGTGTTATAATGTGTGTTTAACTGAGATTTTAGTTTAACTTTGAGCCATTTTCATTTAGCAATTCTCTTTGTTTGTTTGTTATGGATTTTGCGCAAAGCTATACGAGAGCTATCTGCGCTAGCCGTCCCTAATTTAGCAGTGTAAGACTAGAGGAAAGGCAGCTAGTCATCACCACCAACCGCCAACTCTTGGAATACTCTTTTACCAACGAATAGTGGGATTGACTGTCACATTACAACGCCCCCACGTCTGAAAGAGCAAGCATGTCTGGTATGACGGGGATTCGAACCCGCGACCTTTTCTAAATTCGAACTCTTAAAATTATTTAATTTGTACAGTTTCAAATAACATGAGGAACTTTTATCATCATGTGCTGCTTAAGTTAATGGAAATGCAGGCATCACTTACAACTTGATGAAAACTGCAGGGAAATGCTTCAATTTCTTTCCTTTTTGCACTTTCTGGTAACGTTAGCAAACGTTAATTCTTGAGATTCAAAAATGTATTTTTACAGTGAACATAACTACTTGCTCGTAGCGAGGGTTGTGAAGGAGCAGTGTGGTTTTAATAAATTTGTAGTTGCATGCATAAACCGCTCGTTTATGGAACATTTGTTTTCTAAATTAAATGCTGATCCCAAGTGCGATAGACCATGAACTTAGTAGTGAATCTCTGTGAAGTTATGTTAAGAATTAATTGCCGTAAAATTCTCTGTGAACATTCTTTGCATGTGGTGCCGACACCTCATTAACAGTGCTCTTAGTTGAATATGCACCTGTCGGCGCGTTTCAAAAATAACAGTTGTGTGGAAAAGCGTTCCTTCTTCCGCCCTGTCACATAGCTTCGCGGTATGGACTGCAGATGGAGCATGGCAAAGAGAGCATGAAACTACTATCAATGGCGAGACTCTTTAATGTAACAGCCGTGTAACATGCTCGAAACCGAAATACTCCGACGCCTTATAAAGAAGTCGTAAAGCAGAAGCTTTTTCTCAATAGATGGTGAGTACAGAAGAATAAGATCATTCGGAAAATATGATATTTTCTTATTATAATAGACAAGCTACAACTTTTCTCTACTGTAAATGTCTTTCTTCTCTGTGTAACAAACATCGTCTATATTGTAATTATCTATATTGTCTATATTGTAAAGTCGTGAAAGTTTGCCATCTGGTGAGCAAATAAAAAGGAACTGTATGTTAAACGTATTATATGATATGGTTCTAAAGCGTGGAAATAACAACCTTACAAATGTAATGCTATCAATTAAATTGGTCGATAATTCATGGCTGTTCAGTAGAACGTGTCTATGTTAGTCTCAATAATTCCTGGTTGGCCAGTAGATCTTGTCGATCTCCGCGTCTCTGTAAGCGTTGGTTTTAAAGTACATCGTGTATTTATTGAGCCGATTTGTTATCTCTCAGGGGCCATGTTAGGCAGTATACGTTTATTAGTTGGTCGATCTGCACTTCTCCACAAGCTCTAGTTGGCAAATAAATTGTGTCAGTTAATTTAGTCTTCACGTTATTGAAAATCTTGATTGGGCAGGGCATCTGGTGTTAGTTAAGTTGGTCTCCGTGTTCTTCTTGGGCCCTGATAAATCAGTAAATCACATGCCAGCAAAGTCGGTCTCTTTACCTACCAGATGTTGTCAGATAACAAATGGTCTGGTTTATCGTTCATTTATTATTTCCTTTTATTGTGTAGTTTATCTATGAATTGTTAGTTGCATTAAAGCGCTAACTCACCTTCTACATAATCATTTGTATTGTAAATAAATATATGTGTGTGTATGATGAAACTGACACCAGCTTCCCTAGCGGAGACGTACAGTTACTATTGATATAGCATAAGAATATGTAAATTTATGATCACATGAGGTTGTACATATTCTTATGCTATATTAATAGTATCTATACGTCCCCGCTAGGGAAGCTGGTGTAAGTTTCACATATATTTATTTAAAATACAAATGATTATGTAGACGGTGAGTTAGCGCTTTAATGCAACTAACGATTCATAGATAAACTAAACAATAGAAGTAAATAATAAATGAACGATAAATACAACCATAATAATAATAATAAGTGGAAATTGCCCTCTCACAATGTTATGGTTGGGTGGTGGATCACTTGTAACGTGGTGGATTTACTTTTCTCTACAAGTTCTAGTTGGCCTGTTGTTTTGGTTTATTTGAGGTAAAACTTTTGTTGTGTTGGTCTTTCGGACACTCACTTTTTAGCCATACACCCCAAACATGAGTTTTAATTAAGAAATTGAAAACTCTTAAGTTTGAGAGAAAAATAGATTAAAAAAGTTTAGAAAACTGTTGATCAAATATTTGAACATTGTACTTTTCTAACACGAAATATTTAACAACAAAAACACGGTTCGTTATATACGTGCATCTGAAACATTGTACTTTTCTAACACACAGATGCACGTATATAACGAAACGTGTTTTTGTTGTTAAATATTTGATCATTGTACTTTTCTAACACACAGATGCACGTATATAACGAAACGTGTTTTTGTTGTTAAATATTTGAACATTGTACATTTCTAACACACAGATGCACGTACATAACGAAACGTATTCTTGCTCTTTTTAAAATGTAATTAATTTTATTCCAAATTTATCTGATTTATTATTCTTACCTTTTTTTTTACAATTTACACTCAAGAATGTTTGATATTATTTTTAGTATGATATGAACCATTTAGACTCGTGTATTAACGTTCGATTATTTGATGACGGTGTTCCAATTTAGTTTCAATTACATTGACGAACTTCTAGGTTTTCGATATTTTCTGACGAAGCTGTAATAGCGAAATAGTAAACTAATAAAGACGAATTCTTGAGATATAGATTGTTATTTTATTTACATTAATTAAATTATCTAATTTATATTAAATTCCTTAGTAGAATGTTGCCGAAATTGTTTTAAAATATAGTACATTGTTGCTGGTTTATTCAAAGTTGTATCCCATGGCTCAGCAGCAAGTCTGATGGGCTTGTAACGCTAAAAATCAGGTTCCGATACCCGTGTTAGGCAGAGTATAAAGATTCTATTGTGTAGTTTATTGCATAACTACAAAATAATTATAATAATAACCAAACTTTTTTTTATGTTAAACATAGTATTCTGTTTTCTCTTTTGTACCTCTCATATAATAAAATAATTTTTATTTGAGCTTACAACTCTTCTTACAATTACATTGTATAGACAGCTGTTGTATAATTTACTTATAGATACCCTATATTTTTACTTAAGCTATTAAGACAAGTTCTTGTTAAACTGTGAAACGGACATACCAATAGGATTGGTGCAGCAAGGATGAAAAAATAACTTACACTAATATAGCACTGGTTACAGCATTAACTCGTATGTTTCACCTTGGATTACTTCTGGATTTTTCTCACCTTTAACTTTGTCGTAATCAGCCTTGGTAGCTCAGCGGTAAGTCTGGGAGCTCATGACACTTAAATATTGGGTTTTGATATCTGCAATTGGCACAAACAGCCCATGGTGTAAATTTGTGCTTAACAATCAGCATAATCAATATTATTAATTACTTATTTTTTCGACATCACAAAATGATCAATTGTAACCATTTTTACGACTGTTAGTTCTAAAGGTGATACCCGCGCGATACGCCGTTAGAGGGCGCTACTCTGGCAAGGGGGGAGAGAGGTGAGAGACGATGATGTCACAAAGAATGATGGCGTCATGTTTCCACAAAATTTCACCAGAGGGCGCGTTATTAGGGACGCGTTGTTAGCCACCATGACGTCAGAGACGAGTAGGTAATAATCTTACCAAGTGGAACCAGAGGATATGGTGCTAGGGAGGCTTTGCTAGGCCGCCATAACAGGCGGCCATGAAATCACAGTTCCACGAAGTGGAATCAGCACGAATTTGAGGAACGTGTCTCGACATGACTATATTTAATACAGTCGGCTGAAACACTATTTCAATAGATCTCTATATTTCTTGACCATTGATATTTAAATCATCCTAAAAGAATGCTTATTTAAATATGCAATAATTAAAACTTACTGTTTGACTCTAATTGTAGCTCAATTTATTATTTCAAAGATTTTCAGCAACATCATTATAATAATAAAATCTGGACACAATATTTCTTTAACAATTTATTAATTTCCTCACAGTAAAGATTTTGTAATCTGATCTACATAAAAGTGACACATCTATTAGAGACGTATTTACATAAAAATGTTTTGCAACAAAATCATGAACAAAGATATCATTACTATCTTTGTGGGATCCAAATTTAGATAGAAGTTTTCGTTTCAACACATGTCTACAATGACGATAAACATAATATATACAATATTGTCCACACACACACAAACAGACGAATAGACACAAACATAATTTATAAACGCAAAACAACCATACTTTACAACAGTCAACTTGGTCATACTTTTAAATTTCCTAACCATTTATACGTAAACCATCCTGAAAAAGGACTCTTAACACTAATTCATTAGTTCTATATTTAATTACATTTTGTGACTATTTATATGTAAATCATCCTGAAAAAGGATGCTTATTTAAATATCATGCTATCATTAAAACTTACACTTTCACTAATCTGACTTTTTGATATCAATATAACTTGACACAATATTTCATTTTACACATGATACTTTATAGTTTTATCTAACACGAGTTTTACAAAGGTATACACTATACTTTTACATATGATTACATCATCAATGTGTAGACTTAATTATGTTAAAACTATTATTTCAATGACAATCTTACTGTCCATAGGATTTTAACAGATCTGCTGTTATCCATTATTTGAATGAGATCATACCTTAGATTTTACAACATAATAAATATGTTTAATCAATATTATAGAATTTAAACACTTACCTTTGTTTCATAAATCTTTGAGGATTCAACTTTCTTGGCCACATGTCAACAACAGTAGGAAGCATATTATATACAATATTGTCCACTCACATACACAGACGAATGCAATCCTTGCGGAATACTTTCTTCATTATAAGTTTATGTTCGACAGTTCTTGATGATTTTCTTATGTTGATATTATGCTGAGGCAGTCCTAATGGATCAAAATATTATCCTTTCTCATCTCGACCAGTGTAAATACAGACCAGTGGTTACCAGATTTATGATTCGGGTCCAGATCATAAATGTACAATTGTTTTTGTTGTTTTTTTGCATGGTCAGGTAGTTGATCACCGGCAAAAACACTTCCAAACTTCTTTTGCATACACAAATCACGTGAAAGTATCAAATAAATTTCTGAAGTGTTCATAACGTCTTTCAGACAATATTTCCATATGACACTTGCTGCTTTGCTTTCAAAAGTCAACGAGACAACCATTATACCATATTCTGTGTGGACACTGATGTCAAACTAGCTAAACTTTGACTGTTAGGAAGTACAAGTATTCTCATGTGATCACACCCATATAGACAGTGTTTCTATAAATGGAGGATGATGAGCTCATTGTCTCAACACGTCATCAATGACTAGGAAAAGTGGCGGAAAACTTTTATTAAAATAAAAGTCAAATATTGTACATTGTTGCTATGTGTTTAAGTTATGCTTAACATTAAAAACAAACGGTTCAAACTCTACATAATCATATATTTTCTAAATAAATGTAATGTTCACCATACTTTAACTAGAATTTTTGTATGTCACTGACATTTAAAAGTCAATAAACATGTTGTCGACATGTGGCCAAGAAAGTTCAATCCTCAAAGATTTATGAAACAAAGATAAGTGTTTAAATTCTATAATATTGATTAAACATATTTATTATGTAGCAAAATCTAAGGTACGATCTTATTCAAATAATGGATAACAGCAGATTTGTTAAAATCCAATGGACAGTAAGATTTTCATTGAAATAATAGTTTTACCATAATTAAGTCTACACATTGATGATGTAATCATATGTAAAAGTATAGTGTATACCTTTGTAAAACTCGTGTTAGATAAAACTATAAAGTATCATGTGTAAAATGAAATATTGTGTCAAGTCATATTGATATCAAAAAGTCAGATTAGTGAAAGTGTAAGTTTTAATGATAGCATGATATTTAAATAAGCATCCTTTTTCAGAATGATTTACATATAAATGGTCAGGAAATATAATTAAATATAGAACTAATGAATTAGTGTTAATCGTCCTTTCTCAGGATGATATACATATAAATGATCAGGAAATTTAAAAGTATGACCAAGTTGATTGTTGTAAAGTATGGTTGTTTTGCGTTTATAAATTAAGTTTGTGTATATTCGTCTGTTTGTGTGTGTGTGGACAATATTCTGTATGTTATGTTTATCGTCATTGTTGACATGTGTTGAAACGAAAACTCCTATCTAAATGTGGATCCCACAAAGATAGTAATGATATCTTTGTTCATGATTTTGATGCTAAACATTTTTATGTAAATACGTCCCTAATAGATGTGTCACTTATATGTAGATCAGATTACAAAATCTTTACTGTGAGGAAATTAATAAATTGTTAAAAAGAAATATTGTGTCCTGATATTTCTTATTATAATGATGTTGCTGAAAATCTTTGAAATAATAAATTAAGTTACAATTAGAGTCAAATAGTAAGTTTTAATTATTGCATGATATTTAAATAAACATCTCTTTAGGATGATTTAAATATAAATGGTCAAGAAATGTAGAGATCTAATGAATTAGTGTTTCAACCGACTGTATTAAATATAGTCATGTTGAGACATGTTCATCAAATTATTGCTGGTTCCACTTCGTGGAACTATAACGTCATGACCGCCTCTTATGGCGGTCTAGCAAAGTGTCCCTAGCATGATATCCTCTGATTCTACTTGGTGGAACTATTACGTAATCGTGGGCATGACTAGATGTCACGGCGGCCTAGAATCGCGACCTCTGGTGACATATTGCGGAAGTATGACGTCATCGTCTTTGCTGACATCATCGTCTCTCTCCTCTCCATTGTCTGAGGTCGACACACGTGTAGCGCCTTCTAACGGTGTGTCGCGCGGGTATGGCCGTTACTACTACTGTTCCTTTGTAGCTAGGTGTTATTATTTTATTGGTATTTATTATTCTTTTATTTTAGATATATTGCTAATTATGTATAAGAAACTTACGAAACGGTAGTTTGAATGATCACCAAGAGTTTTTAGGTTTTAAATGCATATGTTTCACAAACTATGGTAGAAAAGTTTTTAAAACAAGGTAAAATAAAATCTATTTATTCTTAAATTGTTCTCAATCAATATTATACCTCGTCTTGCAGTTTGATACTTCTTTCATTCTAGAATGTTTAACTTCTTCTAGGTATTATTACTTGACTAATTGAGCTTTTGGTCACTTGATTAAATGTTTGACATTAAATAATGTATTAACGCTTAAGTAATATGAGGCAGGCGGTAGCACTGCCTATGTATAGATGGCTTAGATTGTTCATCGAAATGGTATTTTAAATATCTCCTCAATATGTCATCAGAACTTTACAATATTATACAGTGTTTCCTTTTATAACAATATCTATATAATGACTGAGTCACAAGTTCTGGGAATGTCTGTAAATATCATAGCAAAAAGTTTGAATTTCTTGTTCTTCTTTCATCTGCTTCTTTTTATTACACGATAATTCAAAACCAAAAACAATGGTTTCACCCAATTTCACTGAGGTGACATAGTTTCAAACAGAGTATCCGCTTTTTAAGTATTATTAATAACTAGTAGTAATTAAACAAAATCATAATTCTAGTGTAAACAAAGTTATCATTACGCCTTAAAATGAGCTTTCTTACAGACATTTGGTGTTCCCGTAACAAGCTAAAGTACAGGGTGAAAGAGGAATGACCAGTTAATAATAGATAAACAATAACTATTACGGTTTAACATCATTGTATTTAAAACTTGGTTATAAATACAACCTTCCTATGTCTATTGAAACATTGCACTAAAAAAAAAACAAGCAAACAAATATAGAAAAACTTTTCAAAAAAAGAAAGTAAATGTATGGATGGCTAATATCAATCTTTCAAAAAGAATGCAAAGAAGATAGTAGGGATAGCATTTGTATCATCCTTACATAATAGCACAAGCAAGAATTAATATATAGCAACGTATATAACTATTCAATCACAATTGCGTTTGATATATCCCATTTTTGTCTGTTAACAATCCAATGCACCGTGTGCTTGAGCTATTATTACTTCCTTTTTTGAAAAGTTTTTTATTTACTTGTACATGTTGTATCATGACGTCCCTATCCTAACAATCATGGAACGTTCTTCATATGAATCATATTGAGTTACGAAATGATGTCATGAATATAGGGTCTTACATGACGTCCCTATCCTAACAATCATGAACGTTTTTCCTTTTAAGCCTACTAGGTCACAAAATGTTGTCATGCATATAGGGTCTTTTGATATGCATTTTATCATGACATTCTTATCCTAAAAATCTTGAACGTTTTTCTCAACTGAAAATATCACATTTGCTTTAAAATATTCGAAGACCCAATAATAAATACTTAACTGTCGTGTAAGTTTTATAAAAACATTGTCGATAGTAACTTTCCTGTCGGTTCAGAATCTTCAAATGTGGAGTTATTTGATGCTCAGACTTTTGAAGAAACTCTGTACTGGAAACTTGTTTCTTGTTCAACCAAGTCGAATATAAAACCTTTCGTTTTTTCACACATATCTTCAGCATACTTGGTGTATATGTTTTACCTTTGTTTCGTTATAGAAAACACAAATTTTGTCTCTTGACACAAACAAAAAATGTATACAACAAAAAAGCAATAGAATGTCAGCTAATAGAACAAAGAAAAAACAGAAAAAAAACATACGCTTCATAAAGAATTACGCTCACAAATAGAAAAATCCTGTAGGGTTAATAATTTCAATTTTTTTTCTTGTGAATTTCACTAATTTACAATAACCAACAGTAAATATGACATAAATATTGACATGTATCTTGCTTTTAAGAAAACACACAAAGTTTTATTGATTTCTGTGTACAATTGCTGTTTTCAAAATCCACTGATTCTAACCATTAATAACGCGCCATTACTTAGGTCTTTACTTGCTTTTCTTTTGTTTTAGCTGTAATTAGAATGTATTGATTCTAATTGTTATATTTCTAGTTGTAGTATTCTAACTGTTATTCTTGAATTCTTTAGGATTTGTTACTCACAAAGCTACACAAAATGATAGCTGTGCTCTGGCTACTGGGGATATCGAAGCTGATTTTCAGCTATAAGCCCACATACTCACTGCTGAGCCATCGGGGTCTATCATCAGAATATACGTATCATGATGGCAAAAGCTATACACATACCCTAGGTAACAGTATGTAACATAGTTAAGAAGGTTCTCCGTTTGAAAAAGCGACACAAGTCACATGATATAAGCTGTTTTCACGACATATTTGTCCAACCATGCATACCTAAAGTAGTTGAAGAACGCGATGAGTATTCATAAATATATACAGTGAGTTATCCGTGCTCTTCCCACCGCAGATATCGAAACACGATTTTTAGCGTCATAAGCCCTCACACTTTCGGCTGAACTACCGACCGGGAGAGGGGGAGCTTTGGCAGATGACCTCCAAGACACTACAATGACAAGATTTAAACATATGATTAAGTTATTTATTTGGGGGAAACTTTATATTTTGTGCTATTTGTGAAAATAGATAAAATTACCCTATGTGGACAGAACGACATGTTGAGGATCTAAAAGTGTTTTAATATAGTTGACTTAACCTCTGTAAATAAGCTAATTTAGACTAAAGCTTAGCTAATTAACTAACTAAAACTATTAAGCCAAAATAAATACTGTAAGAATTAATAAGTAAATACTTGTTATTCAATTAAAATTATGTGTCAGTGGTTGCTCTAATTTATTAGTTTTGTGAACTGGTTTAAACCCCGGTACAAAAATGTTAAACTACCTTTTAACTTGAGGCTGCTCTATAAAACGCTTTCCATTTTGTTGCCCGAACAGGATAGTCAGTCTTTACAGCAACAATCAAACTGGTAAAAGTTAATGAATTGTTATTCCCTCTAACCTCTGAGTTACTAAAAAAACCTTAATAATTGATAAATAAGAACTGGTATTTACAAAGTGGATAGATATTATGAACTACTCATATTTTACCACATTATATTATCTTGTCAATAAACAATGAATTCACCAGTTAAAAAAGTAAGTTCCAAAAACCTGATACAATTGTTTGTTTGGTTTAAATATCGCGCAAAACTACACGAGGGC
>NW_013668271.1:159664-165042 GCF_000517525.1 Limulus polyphemus
ATAGTGGGATTGACTGTCACATTATAACGCCCCCACGGCTGAAAGGGCGAGCATGTTTGGTGTGACGGGGATTTGAAGTCGTGACCCTCAGATTGCGAATCAAGCGCCCTAACCACCTGGCCATGCCGGGCCAACCTGAAATGAAACAGCATTTATTATATCTGAAACATTTGTGAATTTTACCTTTTCATAATTATTGTATAACGTATCTTTAGTAAAATATATTCAGGTAAATTCTTCTAAATTTTCATATAAGTGTTTTGCATGCAGTATGACATTCTTTTCAACTGAATGTCAAAAGGTCGTGAACACTTATTAATCCTTTTACTCAGTTGAAGGTTACATACCATAAATATTAGAAGTTTATAATACTTCGACCCTGTATCTATACCCCCTCCCCTCATGGAAAAGTGTGCTCATTTCAAGGGGTAACATAGCCAGTATAGTTTACCCTAGAAGCCAGTGTAACCATCCTGTGAAACTGGCGACAGCTAGCCTGGTAAAGAGACATGATAACAGTTATTGTGAAGAAATATTTCGTGTATTGCTTTACTTGTGTGTGATTCTTTATCGAGTTCTCACTTCAACTGCAGTTCTCCACCATAAGTTGCATGTGGTCTCAGAAAATGCCATTCCATGATCTTAATTATTGAATGTTAAGGTATCATAAAAAATTAAATGGAGAAAGAAACCCTGCAATAACAAATCATTTGGTCACAGCACCAAAATCTTACTTTTAACTAATCTTTTCAAGTACACTGATGTCCAAAAATTTATGTTTTAAAAATTCAGGAAATTTACTGCAGAGAATAAGTTCGAACTCGAACACCAAAGGCTGAGAAATTAAGAAGGACTGGAGAGTGTCCTTTCATAGATCCAGCGTCTTTTTAAGCAAGGGCGAGAGCTACGTGTACATTCTAGATTTCTCCTCGGGACCAAAAGGTTGATGGGCTGTTTTTACATTATTTTTAATGATCACTTTGCAAAATCTGGAACATGTGATGTCAGAAGAAGAATGGGATTGAGCTACTTCAACATCTTGAGATTTACTGTAGTGGTCTCTAGAGGACACCAAGGTCCTTGTTAGCAAGCCCAGCCATGTAAAGGTGCTGATTTGAGTCACCAGTCGAGGAGAATTGCAAGATGTGTGTAGTGAATGAAATGCTATGTGAAATGACACAATACCATCAAGTGATACGGCTGTGTTATGCCAACATCCAGTGTATCTTGTAATAAATCAGGAACCCTCTAGACTGGCAAGACACATTGAAAACACCCGGAAACAGCTTCTGATGACTGAGGTCGACACGGAATGTGATGGCGACACATAACCCTTACATGGTGAAGTTGACAGCATCTACCTGACATCAGCATTTAAGTATGGTAATGGTGTAAAACAGATAAACCTGCGAGTATTCAAGGTTACAGAAGGGTTTGGACCATTTCCTTAAATGTACCAAATAAAGAGTTTCTTGAAATGCAAGACTCAGGAAAAGATGGTCAAAAACTGATGCTAAGTCTTGGCAGTTTCGAACTTGACACCTTAAAGCACTCAGGCAATGTGCAACACACTAACTGTGACAGAGTTGTCGCTGAGTTGTTTTGTAATTCAACTCTGTGAAGAACAGGGCAACACATAGGGCTGAGTTTAAAATTTGGAGGCCAATGAAAACTTGAATAATTATGTAGATAATTTATGAAGGTTGCATGGGAAGGCATTTCAACACATGCTGCCCATAGATCACAATGAGATAATCATTACTAAGTTAATTGATGGCCATTGAGCACATGCATCAAGCACCACCTAGATCTGAGGATGTTTCGTCTCTCACAAAGGCGGTGCTTATGGTAAAGATGGTTGAGGTGGTTTCACAGAAGCACTAGATGGAGCAGAAAAAATATATCAGCAGCATTTGAACTTGCAGCTATGAATGCAGCTCCAAAACAGTCTGCAGAGTCTGTGATATGGTCCAAAATGCAAAAGAAATGTCAATTGGCAAATCCCGTGTAACTAATGCTGCAAGGCAACATGGTACAGCCACCATAGTTCTATGGCACAGTTGTCACAAATGAAGTCAGTGTGTGTATTCCATGGTATTAAGGATGTATGTTTGAAAAAGAAACGAAAAAAGTGCATGCTTATACATGTAAAAGTGTAATTTCTCAGTTACATAACTGGTAGAGATGGAGTGTCCTCTGATAATATGAAGATTGTCAAAGTCAAGAGCTGACCCGTGCCTTCTAACAAACGAGATCTGCAGCTTCATTGGTTTTGAGCAATATTAGCGTTGATTTGTGGCAAATTATACAAAATATATGACCACTAACTACTCTAAATGAGGATGATGTGCACTCTGTATAGACAAAGGAATGGGAACACGAATTCCAGTCATTGGAGTCTACCTTGGTTGAAGCATCAGTGTTAGCAGAGTTTTGTCACAAATGGAGTGTTTAATTACATAAGGTATTGGGAATAAATGTGGAAATAGAGGATAAAGTGTGTATGGGATTCGAATTGTTTTAAGCAAATATTTACAAACGTAAACGCAATGTATATTGACAGAAGATGTGCAAATATGCTGAATACACTGTTTAGAACATTAATATTTGGTATTTGAGCTCTTTGATTTGTAAAAAGCTTGATATATTTCATCCTCCCACACAGCTATAAAAAAAACAAACTGTGATATGATTTTCCAAATATCCTGTAATATCTTCCACAATTTATATATGTTGTTTGGCTGCTGTTTAGCTTTTTTAGCATCTATGTAACCCCATTTTGCCTCAATGTTGCTCATATCGGGACTTTTCTGAAAGCCATGACATCTTTGTGAGTATTACATCAGCCTCTTTACATTCTGAGTAGGTTATTGCTAAATTGGCTGTATGCTTGCAGTAATTTTCATGTCGAAAGATGAAACCCTGCTCATTGAGACACCTTCCTGAGGAAATGTCATGTTGGATCAGAACCTGCCTGTATATATATATATATACACACCCAATCCCATGCTTTACTGCAGCTAATGTAAAACTAACCGTTATACCTCTCTCTGATCTGCATTCGAACAAACGGCCGTTTATTAATGCTAAACAGCAAAAACTTGAACTCATATGTAAAGAGTACATTTTTCCAGGTTTGATTATCCCACAGTTTAATTTCTGTTTCCCATTTCAGTATTTTTATTTGAATGCTTCTTCTCAGGAAAGGGTTCCTAGAATCTACAAACCCACTGAGACCATTTTGGGCTAATGTGTATCATATTGTTCTTTAAGAAACTTTGATATCTGTACTTGCAGCAAGGTCATTCACAAGATCTCTACTGGATTACCGATTTTAATGAAGAAAACTTTACATTATATTTGGATAGCTTGGATTTTCACCCTTGACCATTTCTATTGTCAACAGTACCAATTTCACGACCGCTAATCAGGGTCTTGCATAGAGTACTGGGCGAAATGTGAAGTCGGGCTTCAATCTGTTGATAGAAGCAGCTCAAGCTATGATTTCTATACACTTTTCATGTGGCATGTCAACACAACACCGCATTAGGCAACATTTCATTTTTCCACAAAATGTATTATTGTATCAGGTGTATTTTCCATCTTATACACACGTTATCCTTTGTTTCCATAAGTATTTCCGATACTGTATGACAAAGAAAGAAGTCCTCGCCTTTGTGGTATTTGTTAAATATTACTGCCACTACTTGCAGACGCACTTAATGAGTTACTAAGTTAACTTTCTCTAAGTGGCAAACAGGATTCTACGTAAAGGCCAAAGCTTACTTGTTTAATTTTCTTACAGAAATAGCCAAACAATTAATAAGTATGCTAAATTACTGGCAAATCGGATAATAATTATACTTATGTTGTGTATCCCTTTTATAAGCTGGCAAAAAAATGATTACAAGTATACTTGTCATAATGAATTAGTATTAGGCCTATTGCATTTTCAAACCCTATATTCTTATCTAGTACCTTAGGAATTTGTTGACAAATAGCTGTGGGCTGTCATATTCTTAGTTTACACATCTCCCACTAATGACGTGAAATAATCAGTACACAATATGAGCTTAGATATGTTCAGAATAATTGATTAGTTAAGCTAATGTTTCCAATAGGGAGCTCAAATTTTGTATTTTTTTACTCTTTTGATTTGTTCAGCAGAAGTTTCTGTGATTTCCGATTTTCTTTAACTTCTATGCGAGAGCTCCTAATATCTTACATCAGATTAATTAAGTTGTTAGCGTTCACTATAAGTGAATAGTGTAGAGTTTGTTTCACGGGATAGTCAAATGTTTCTTAAGTTAATTTGTTTTACATTCTGACGAAATTCTAGGAATTTGAATTTCACAGAGTTGAAGAACGAGTTAACTTTACTGTTTTACATTTAACTTGGAGACACTTTTATTTAGCATTTAAAATTATTATATATTATAGTTTAATTTACAGGGATTAGAACGCATAAGATTACATTATTATCAAAGTGTTCATCATTGCTTTTACCAATCCTACACTTTTTTTAGTTTAAAGTGCACACAGGATCACTTGCCCAGCTGTTAATTGTATTATTGTGTGGGGTGCTGTTGTTTTTGGTTTTGTAAACTGTGAGAGTGCTAATAAGCATTTAATAGTTGTGTGAACTTGTGTCTTGTCTCATTCTCTGTAATCAAAACCTCGAGATTCGAGAACCTCCTGTTGTTAACAGGCCTACCTTTTCCTGCTCTGCTGGTTACTCGAGACATACCACACGCATGAGATAACAATGGTGCTTAGGTATGATTATGCATTGGATAAGAATGATACAAGAGTATAACTTTGATTTACAACGCCATCAGGTCAGCAGCATAGAAATGCTGATGGATTATTTTACCAACCAGTGAGAGCATGTTCATTTTTTGAATGCCAAGACCCTGAACACCATGGAGCAGAAGTGATGATGAACTATACGAATATTGACAATTCTCTGTATATGTCAACACCATGGGAGACCAGTCAGGAAATTTCAGAAGAGAAACTGAAAGATCTAGACATATAGTTTGGGCAACAGTTGCCATGCATCAAGATAACAGTGCCAATGACAAAATAGCAAACATAGTACTAATGCGTGCCATATTTGGCATTTGTTTAGCTAGATATGAATGTATGACAGTGTGTTGCACCATCCTTATAAACCACAGAGACGTGGAAGCCAACCTGTGAAGCAACTAGAGTTTTCAGAGCTATAAGGTAGGAAATACTTTGAGCTATCATAGTACAAGGACCGGAGGCCGCCCAGAAGTGTCAATAACTATTTCAAACATGTGATACCAGTTTTTCTGCCCACATTCACATCAAGATGTTGAGAAAAAATGTATATATATATATATATATATATA
>NW_013668271.1:165889-167601 GCF_000517525.1 Limulus polyphemus
TATATATATATATTGTATACTATATATATATATATATATATATATAGTATCAATTTTTTCTGCCCCAGAGAAAAATATGGCCCCATGAGTGAAACTTTCATTAGAAACTTACAGGTTGTCTTTTTGAGAGAATCACCCTAAATATAGCTGGTCCTCTATACACAACTAGAAAACATAATTGATATGTGCTGGTTGTCATCGACTATTTCAAAGTACACTTCATTCTAGATTTACTGGTTGAGTAATTGATTTCATGCTTCAGCACTCCTGGAGAGATACAGGTGGATCAAGGAACTTACGTAAACAGCCAATTGTTTGCAGATCTGTGGCGAGTATTAGAAGTGGAGACAAAACGAACTTCACTATATCACCATCAATTGGATATTTTGGCTGAAAGGGCTTTATAGATTTTCTATCATATGCTTCCTAAGTTTGTTAACTCAAACCGAACCGATTGGGATGAGCACTTACTGTATATTATGATGACACATACCATGACCTGTATATTTCTTGATGTTTGCAGGAGTACCACACTATTCACAGGAGTAGGTGAAATGACTGAATTTTTAAGATTTTATAGGCATGAATTTACTGAACAGCAAATAGGTAAACTGAATGTTCATGAAAAGATATTCCAAAAATGGAGTGGAATGAAAGTTCAAGCCTTAAAAACTAGGTATGGTTGTAGTACATGCTTGCAGCAACAAAATAGCACAGTTACAGTTAAACTGTCGAAAATTTAATGACATGAATTACAAGTTATAGTTGAACACATCGATAAGATGAAACTCACTGATGGACCTCTTGAAAACACATTACTCCAGGAGTTAGTGGTGGATAAGCAAGTTGCTCCTGTCTTAAATTTTCATCACAGCTGATGAAAACTATTACTAAATATCTCGTTGTTCTTGGGGAGTAAGATGAAGATATACCAGTCAGTTTGCTCTAATGATTCGCCTATTCCTTATGGCTGGGATTAAATGTTTGAACAGCAGTTAGGACAGTCAGTTGGTTTGGAAATCAATGGCTGAAAGGAAGTAGTATTTCTTTCTTCCTGAGTTATCAAATGTACATGCACTACATTATGTGATAACCAATTGAATATTATAAAGTGTGGAAAGCTGGTTTATTTGAAAAATTGACATTTGAAAGTTCCAGAAGGCAAAGAATTCAGTGCAGTACACTCACATTCATTTAAAGCTTCAGTAGCAGTTTGTTTTTGCCCTAGCCATTTTAATCAATTCAAGCGAGTATCTGTTTATTAGTAAAGTCTTTTTAATGCTTAGTTCTCTTTTATTACAGGTTCTCCAAACGATCTCGAACTTTCTTTAGTCATTACTTGATGATAAGTTGTAAGCGCATGTTGTATAGTATTGAATACTTCTTTGTTTCTAACATTCGAATTTTCTGTTATACGCTCGTAGAGAAACCAAACCTTCTATCCGATGTAACAGCTTCAATACTAGGAGCACTGGCATTGGTAGATTATATGAAAGCAGTTGAGCATTGTGATGTTATCTGTATGTATCCTGAGAATTTCAAAATGTGAATTAGGTTAATTTGCGGGTAAACCTTTTTATTTAAACTTTTCAATTGTTTCTTATTTTTCAGTCAGTGTAAACCGGTGAGATGTAAAACCATGCAAATTACTGTTTTAGATAACGTACATCTAACAGTCCTTATGTATTGTTACGTCTCCGTTTGTTAATTGA
>NW_013668272.1:0-2503 GCF_000517525.1 Limulus polyphemus
GAAAATAGAGGGCGCCACACCAGTCACGTGACCTCGATGACGCAACAATATCTTAATGATCGTGGTGTGGACAAAAGCCCCATTTTACTTTACAATAAAGCTAGTCATAACATATGAACTGCTAAAATATTTACATGTTTAATAATATGCGGCTGGGAGGGCTAGCTTCCCTCATTTTCTAAATGAAATATAAGATTAACCATGAGACACCCATTACGAGTTCAAAACAGCTTTTATACAATTCGCTAAATAGTTTTAAATTAGCCAAAATGAATTGATTCAAGTCATTACTAAGCAAAACATTCATAACAGGAAACAGAGAGATAGGTACGATTGCTGCACGTGTTTTTACTTCCTAAACATAACTTTCCATGTTTTAGGCTTACGACGCTAAAAATCGAGCTTCCATACCAGTGGTGAGCAGAGTACAGATAGCTCATTGTATGGTTTTGTGCATAAAAACAACCAAACCATGTTTTAAATGTTTTTTCTACGGGTCACATATCCATGGAGTATGCAAACAAAAGACTGTATAATTACCAAAATTATTGAAATTAGTTGTTAGCAGTGGCATAGTAGCTCATAGTACGACTCTGAGGTATTTTAGCCGTAGCATACCGCTCATAGAACGGCTCTGAGGGTTTTTAGCTGTAGCATAGTGACTCCCAGAACGGCTCTGAATTGAATTCTTTTTTAATACAAGCTTTTAGCTCATAGCTCTGTCATCTCTCGATCGATTCGAGATATAATTACAGTTTTGTTCTTAGGTGGTCAAACCCTTTTGATTGATGTATTTGACCACCCCAATGTCTCATAGATTAATTTACTCTAATCCTGCCCAAATGAATTTCAATTTGAGGGTAGGCTGGTAGAGATCCTGATGAGTCATAAAAGTGAATCGGGTATACACGCGCCCCACGCTTGATATTGCTTGCACACAAAAACATAGTTAATAAAAAGAGGAAAAAAAGATCTCATAGATTAATTTAATCTAATCCTGCCTAAAAGAATTGCAAGTGCCGCGGCTATTGAGGATTCCCTCTTGTTTTGTAATCTTTTGACTTATTCGTCAATTTGGACAGTATTACTGAACCTGGCAAAGCTAACTAATTAATTTCTTAAAGTTGTTCATCTGCTCATCTTTCACCCCAAGTTCGCTCTTTCTAATTCGTTTGTTTCTTAACCTTGTCTTCTCTTGTGTCGCCAGGATTTTCTTAAGAGGAGGGTGGGGTGTATATTTCGCTTCATGGAGCATCTCTCTCTTCGATATGTATACAAAAGCAAAACTACACGGATGTAATTGAGAGGAAGGGGCAGTAACCCGAGTTGCAACACGTGCATTTGCACAAGACAGCAGGTTCTTGGGAGCAATAAAAGTGAATGTCCAAAAACTGGTTCTGTTGGATCTTATTTTTTTAACCATGAGGACGTATTTATCCAAGCTCCTAGACCAAGTGTGTCGCCTTCCCGTGGGAAGACAACCCACTCGAATTTCGCCGACGACATTATCGACGGGATCCCGAAAGATTTCTCCCTAAACAGGATTAACATTTTCCTAAAAAAAACACAAGCCCAACGTAGCCATCGACCTGTTCAAAACAAGACTCTTACGAAGGGGAGGAATTTTTATTCGTCCCCTTACTCCCGAAGACTCAGCTTATCTCTGCTCCCCATGGAACTCCGACCCACCAGTTACTTGTAAACCCCCCAGAGCTAATACACAACTTTTCTCTGTTTTCCTTTGAGGCGTCGACCAGTCCATCTCAACCGAAGACATACACACAAACCCTGAGGCCATACCGGTCTACACGATACACGCAGTACACTGCACCAAATCAAGAATCACGAACCTGCCAACCCATTAAGTCAAGATCTTTAATATTTCTAAATTCACTGCAGAACACCTGTTAACTAATGATTTTGTCTACTTTTTTTTTCATCTCAGAGCTGAAAGACCTAGACGACGCCCCAAACCTTCCACTTTTCTACCTCCCAAACCTTCAGTTCACCCATCATGCGCCAACAAACCACTGAAGATGCTCATGAAAACTACCATGAAGTACCCTCAAACTGAAGCCAACACAAACGAAATATCCACGTAGACTACATGAGTCGAGAAACAACATGAACCTGCACACAAATCCACACAGACTCTACCAGCAACCAGGGAAAAAATTAAAACTCAGACAACGCAGACAGAACCAGCACTATGCCACACCTCAACGTCGACGGAACCAGTTCCAGTGAAGACCCGTGAAACTCAGACTCTAGTTTTTAAAAAAGCAAGAAAAATTCAAAAAGATGAACAACCTGCTGATGACTAGTTGTCGACCAGGATTACAACCAGATGTTTCCAGTATTTCCATAGACCTTCAGTGATCTAATATGCCAATGTACATTAACCTTGTTGTTTTCCTTTCAGCTTCCACCAGGCATAGTCAGAGTATTTAATTCAACACATGGCCATGAAAGTGGGTTTCCTCGGGGTACTCCCCGCCCCCCC
>NW_013668272.1:3459-27210 GCF_000517525.1 Limulus polyphemus
AATAAGGTGGTAAGTAAACAATGTTTAAAAACTCTTGTAAGTTACGTGAATGATAATTTGTTGCAATAACAGAATAGTCTGACGATATAAAAATCATTTTGCCAAGATGGATGGAGACCGCACCAACACTGTTTTCCACAGTATGAAAAAATAAAAATCTCAAGATGTATTTGTCCTGTCTTTTTGCTGAAAACAATATCATACGTTTTATGATAACACGTAAACTATTTTGTTACATTTCGTGTGATATAGATAAATTGTTATTCCGTTATTTGCTTTATAGCCAACAGACAAGTTTCGGGCAGCATCCAGTTCATTTTATAATACCTCGTTTATTTATTGCATAAAAACTAAAACGTAAGTAAAGTCTAAAATAAAAACTAACGTAAATGCTTGTTGTCCTTATGAAAATACATAGATATAAGAATATCATATGGCATTTGTTATTGTTATTATCGCACTGACCCAAGTTTAAGTCATTCTCAATTTTAATTTAATTGTTCTTAAGTACGAAGCTTCACAATGGGCTATCTGTGCTCTGCCCACCAACGGTATCGAAACTCAATTTTAAGCGTCCTAAACCTGTAAACTTGCCGCTGAGCCAATGGGGCAAGGCGGTCTCCAATCTAAGGCGAACTTGCTTTTCACAGGTTAGATAAATTTTAAAAAACAGTAGTTGTACTGTAGAACAAAGTTGCCTGTTGCCCTCTTTTGACAATTTTTTACAACATGGTTTATAAAAAATAATAGGAAGCAATCAAACAAAACGGTCACACAATAAACTGACTTTTAATCTTTATCTGTTAAAATCCAATCCCGCTTAAAGTTGCCCCTCCCCTACTGAAATCTGAACTTTCACCCCTAGTGTTATGACGCGAATTTTATGATAAGAAGTTATGTTGAAATAAATATTCATGCAAATGTTAAAAATATACTGAATTCTATGTACTCATTACTTAATTGAAGTTTATGTGTACGTCACAAGTATACGTTTGTCAATCCTTTTTAATAACTATTATTACATGATAACAGTTAAAAATACTGTAATTTGAATCCTTGAGTTTAAACACAGTATCTTACTGTATCGAACTGGCTATGAGTATGTAGGTGTGAAGAAACAGCCACTGCCTTCTGAAGCGTACATAATTGCTCCAACGTAAATGAAATATTCCAAGAATTTGTCGCAACGTGATTTTACAGTGTGGCGTTTATCTGGTCAGTAAGGTGTAGAACGGTATGGTACTTGCCCATTCACGATATACTGAGAATCGGAACCGCTTGCTAAGGATACTGGTTTCGACGTTAACCTGCACTGCAAGTAGACTGGTGAATTAATGTTTATTTGTGATCAAAAATGGGGGTTTTTCACACCTCCCAAACCCTCCCCCACCCCGGCTTGAAACATGAAATTATCTAAGAATATGTATGCACGAAAAACTACGCTGAAGTAAATGAACCTTGTGTAATTGTCGACTATTTGCATGCGCTGCTATGGAAACCGCGACGAAAGAGAACAAATCTTAAAACTTTCCAAAACATCACCATGACAACTTTATTTGAATCATAAATGACGTTCTGGAACAGTTGCATAACTAATACAGTCAAATGGTGAATCATCGTATATGGTGGCATAAGATTCAGATTTACGGCATTAGAAAAATTCAAATACTTTTACTATCCACGTTGTAAAATATAATTAATGCACATAGTGTGCGAATACTAATAACATCTGAACAAGTTTAAGATTCTGGATTTTTACAAACCGAAAATTGTATCGTTGTTTTTTGTAAGAGCAACGCCACATATTGGGTTATTTGCACTGTGACCTACGCGAATATCGAGTTCCAAATTTTAGCATTATAAACCCATCAGTTTTATCGATGAGTCACCGGGGGGTTCCGAAATAAAAAGTTTGACTTCTTAGTTCGCTTCTAGTGGAATACAAAAATAAAAGCTAATAGTCATTATTTTTGATATTTTAGTCTTTACAATTAGTTTCACCAATACGGAATTCAAGCAGGCTCTTTGATTAATTAATCAATCGTTTAAATAAACATAAGAGCACAGCTCAACATCAGTGTACAATACGCTCTACGGAGTCTACGTAAGAACATACTTTTGTTATTTACTGTGGATAAAGT
Organism: Limulus polyphemus; assembly: GCF_000517525.1. Taxonomy (NCBI): domain Eukaryota; kingdom Metazoa; phylum Arthropoda; class Merostomata; order Xiphosura; family Limulidae; genus Limulus; species Limulus polyphemus. The sequence goes on from NW_013668272.1 coordinate 5,601, forward strand.
CAAATGGGAAGGTTGTGTGAGTCTAATATGTATAATTGGACTAGGAATATGTAATAAGTACTACATATGTTATATATGCCTCACTTATTTTAAGTTAATTTGGATATTGTAGCATCCAAACTCAAAGTAAAATAACGTTTATTAGTCAAATAATAATAGCTTTTTCATTATCGCGGTGTAATAAGGAGTAACGAGCTTAGCTTTTTTTTCAGTCTTTTATCTTTATTACTAGGAACTAACAGCCCCAGATATCAAAGATATTGAGCATCTTTCGCTTTTTTCATACTTAAATCCATCAGCTTTTTTTGTTTAGTGCACACGTACATTTGTGGTCCAGTCTTTTATGTTTTATTATAATTTTAAAATCGGTAAACACCACGTTTCTAAACTGTGACATCACAGCCCTATAAATTATCAACGTCTGTTCATAAACCCAGTATCAAAAGGATTGTTTTCATTCGAAGTGGTAATGCAGAAGAGGTTTGTTTATTTATTTTAGAATTTTCGTGCCAAATTTCAACAAACGCTATCTGCGCATGATCGTCTGTAGTTTTGAACTGATATACTACAAGGAAGACAATACGTTATTGCCAACTCTTGGGCTACTCTAATCGAATAATTAGATTTGACTATTGCTCTTATAGCTCTTCCAGGACACAAAAGTGCGAAACGCAATTTTGTGACATTAGGTCGCGAACCATGAATCCTAGAATTCACGGATCGGGCAAACTGTTAGATTTCGTCCAACTCGCAGAAGATGGTTTTTGGTCATTATCATGGCTCTCTTTTCTGAACACTCCAGTAAAGTGAATGTTTCCTATTAGGATTTATTATCAAATGACTGAGTCTAAACGGCAAATAATAAATGAAATAAAAAATACTGTACACAAAAGGCAAAACTTTTGTCCATTAATTTTATGACGTAGCTGTAAAGCACAAATTAAATGTATTTTAATTGAAAACGGCAAAATTGCTCTGTCCCTACCCTGGCTGAATAAAAGTTGGTTAGTCAACATTCATATAAAATAACCACATATTACCAGGCATATATGTAAAATGAGTTTTGTACTTTCAATATGCCGTTCATAAATATGTAGCAAGTTAAAACAAGGAAATAGAAAATGTTTGATCTTATTACTGTATGATTAATCGCCTGTGTAGTGTAGAAAGAATAAAAAAACAGCGCCAAATATGAAATATTCGTTTGAATGGTGTAAGCACATAAATTTGGTTAAAATTAATTTCAAGTTGAGTAAGTAACAGTTCTAAGATGTTTTACCTTACATTTGTTTTTCTCGCTATCATCAGATTACTCCTTAGTAATAAGTATCATGTTTTTTAACACTATTAAAATTTTCATTTATTTAGATCTTCAAAAGCTTTTACATTTCTAAAGTACACATTAACCGCTTGTCATTCTAGAGTTCTCAGTAGAAGACTACATGCGTGGTCAGTTTGCGGTTAGCGAGCAAGTGTGACAACAGGATGTTTCTGTGATTTGCTTTGTCTGGGACATGAGCAACTATACAATAAGATTTTGCCGAAGGCTAATTATTACTTGAATACTAGTGAAAATCCACTCCTTGCCCAGTAAGAATCTCAGTAAAGAGCTCTCGCGCACAGGTGGCGGATATCATTGTACAGTTCTTTTAGTTAGCTATTCAGTATGGACGGTATGAACGTTACGCCATGTTTTATGTGACAGCATTCATTCGCGCTGTACGTGTAGGGGTGACGGTGGTAGTTATTTTAAATGTTTTAATGTACATTTTGTGCATGTTTCCAATTTTCCAGGCATTACGTATACTAAAAAAACCTGATGAGAGAATTCCAAAATTGTACGCTGGTGACAATTTAACTTTGAGCAGCCATAACGCTAGAGCCAAAAGAAGCTCTGATGTCAACTTTGTTGTAAGTAAGAAGGATTGTGTTTCTGTAACTCCTCGTGCTTTGCACCGTCTTCTTGGCCCAGCCTTTAACTCTCGCTATATGTCTGTAGAAAAACCTTCGAATTTTTTCCGAGAAAATCAAAGGGTCAAGTCTACTGGTCAAGGTTTGAAGACACTTCCTTCCGACCAGGGTCATACTGTAGAAGAGTCGGAACCTTTTTCAGTTGGTGCAGGATTTGTTAGATCCGTTCCGAGTAATTTTAACTTCTATTTATCCAATAACAACACAGTGTGGCCCATGGAAGAGAACATTTCTATGTATATATCAAGTGAAAAACGTTCCCCGCATCTGAAGAGAAATCCAAGGGGTACTGGTGGCACCGTAAGCACCGGCAGCCCATGGGGTTGTCCTTCAGAAATTCGTTGGTTCGACCTGGGAGAAGATCATTTCCCGCGTTACCTGCGGAGTGTGGCGTGTACCAACGAACGATGCTGGTTTGGACACTTTTACTGTAGACCGAAGGCGTTCACTGTCAAAATTCTTCGACGCAAAAAAAACTGCGTGAAACAGAATGGAGACAGTGCACATAAAGAGTCATTGGATGGCGATCAAGAACTACCTCCAGAGCTACAAGAACAATGGGAGTTTGAAGAAAGAGCAGTTACATTTTGCTGTGAGTGTACCGTGTGATTATATGAGATTAGGAGACAAGTATATCCAAATAAGATTCCATCACCAGTTAATAGTATGTTTACTTCTATCCACCCTCAAGCATATGTTAATATTCGAAACACATTTTATGTTGATAATATATAAAAACTTGACTTGTTTTAGGTTTAACTTCGTTACTATATGATTTTTGAATTAGATGCTAATGGTAATTATCATTAGCATTTATTACACTTGCAAACCGTTAATCAAGTGTTTTTCAGCCATGTTTTATTGTTGGTATATATTAAGAAGTTCAAAATCGTCGAGGCCAACAGCTCATATTGAGATAATTAAATTCACTTAATTGATGCATCGATGTTAAATCATTGTCGAAACTAAAAAAAAAGTATCGTGCACCATTTAAAAAAAAACTACAAACAAACTGTATTTATGTGAAGGTGAACTTTTATTTGAAGATGTAGTATGAAGTGAAAGAATATTTTGACTAGAAGTGTTCAAGTATTAATACTTTTCTAGAAGTTAAACCCAACGTGGAACTTTGTTAAACCTATCAAAAAGTGATCGTACGTGATTTAGCTTGTTGTATATTATGAAACGTAAACACACTACATCAACGTGGAGAAGAACTTTCTTTTGGAAGACATTGCGAGTGTTTTTCCTAGGACTGGTTTTTTCATTAATTAACCCGCGTATCAAATACAATCCAAAATGGACAACTTATGCATGGTGTTAAAAACGTTCTTTCGTCAACAAAACGTGCCTTATATTTTTATTTCGTTCATGAAGAGTATTTCGCATGTAATATAGTAGATAAAAGAAAAATACAGTTTATGGAATAGTATCCCTTTTTATTTGTACATTATTTAAGATCACATTTTTGTAAGTAACAGTTATGTCTCTCAGATGTTTATTTTCATCGAGGGAAGAATGCCATAACCGCTAACTATTACACCAATACAGGTAATGTGACATGAACGTACACGTTATAGATATTTTTGTATTCGAACTCATTTATAATATTATCAACTCTTCGTACCATGTAAAAATCCATAACGCTGTAGCGGTTTGGAGAAAATTGTGTGAATGTACATTTTTTGTCAAAAATTACCCATGCGTATGTAAATTATTACAAGTTGTTATAGTAGGAAATTTAACTCGAAAAGGTACACATACCCCATGATCGTTGTAGAGGATTCCATAGCTATATAATTATTTGTCCAAATGTTTCCCGTCCCCCCTCCCAGTATGTTAGTCAACTCTGTGTCATATAGAATACGTCGGATATTGAACAGAATCGATGTTACGAATTTTAAGCGTTGTACGATTTGAAGGTAGAAGTTGGAGTTAACACCCGACCTGATGTCATTTTTTCGTAAACATAAAATAGTAACAGTTTTCGTAAAATACTTCTGAATAATATTAATAATATTGTCTTATTTAAGTGTTTTAGCTCATAATTATCACTGCCTGGACAGCGGAAACATTTCAAAAATTGGTTGAAAAGGGGAGGGTGGGGGAAATGCACGTTACGAACCAAGTTAATGAACAGAATATTTGGAAAATATTTTAAAAGTTGCAGAAAACTGGACAAAATAAGTTGACAAATCATCGATGTCTTCTTCGCGTTGGGTGTAGCCAGAAGTCCGTACGATCATATTACTATTGTTGATTAGGAAGAACAATAAAATGTATGAGGATTTATATTAACACAACTGCTTTCAAACCTGTGTATGTATAACATCATATCCAATTATACTTGTCATTAACATTATATCCTGAACGTTTCACCTTATGGCTTTATCAAGAGCTAAACACCACGCTGATAAAACCACAATGTGAAACTTTCAGGATATAAAGATTTTTCACTGGATACTAGCTGTTTCTCTTCATTGAATAATTATGTACTGAACCCCTACGTTCATGCGTTTGAACCCCCGATCTGCAAATAAATAAATAAATATTCTCTAAATAGAGAACGCGTTACTGAAACAGTTTATTTTTCAGCCACCTGTTTATGAATTAGTGATTGAGAAATACCATAATCCTTTAGGCATTGTTAAAACTGTAAACTTAGCTGCCACCTGAAAAAAAAAGTAGTCTGGGGGCTTGTAATGCTAGAATCGAGGTTTGATTGTATAGCTTTGTACTTAACAAACAAACAAGATAAAATACTGCCACAATACATTGCGACAGCTCTGGTGTGTTAAATATTAGTTTGTTTGTTTGAAATTAAGCACAAAGCTACACAGTGGTCTATCTGTGCTCTGCCCACCACGGGTATCGAAACCTGGTTTCTAGCGTTGTAAGTCCGCAGACATACCGCTGTGCCACTGGGTGGCTAAATATTAGTGCCGGAACCTTGCGAAAATTTGTAAGATGTGTGACGACACCATCAAGGTATAGATTTGAGTCCGTTTTAGATTTAAAAAAAAGTATGAAGCTGATTACTTAGATTAGTAATAACTTTATTAAGGCATATATTACAGAAAAACACGCAACCAAACTTTCTTGAAATAAAGCAGCAAGGAAAAAAAAAGAACAACAGGGTCGCGGGTTCGAATCCCCGTCACACCAAACATGCTCGCCCTTTCAGCCGTGGGGGCGTTATATAGTGGCGGTCAGTCCCACTATTTGTTGGTAAAAGAGTAGCCCAAGGGTTGGCGGTGGGTGGTGATGACTAGCTGCCTTCCCTCAAGTCTTTCACTGCTAAATTAGGGACGGCTAGCGCAGATAGCCCTCGTTTAGCTTTTCGTGAAATTCAAACCAAACCAAGAACAACAACTGGATTCCACATATGCAATACTTTGTTTCCCTCAACTTCAGTTTTAGCAAAATAATAACCAAACAGAATTAGTAGCTTTGACTTTTGTAATGCTTTGCACATCTCAGTTTCTACCAACACGAATAGTTTTTAAGAAATGACCTTCATTGTATAATATGTAAATAATAAGCCTTTTAAAACATGTACGTTTCAAACACACACTATAATTGTAAAGTCTATTTTAATATGTGCTTTAATATCATATTCATGACTTAACCACGTGATGTATGATACAAACATTTCACGCTATAACACCTGCTCTTGAGCCGGAGTGGTCGCACGATGCCTGACGACAATTTCTAAAGGTCAGATCTCAAATGGTCAGCGCGTTCTCTGACACTTTGAAGTTTTGGTTACGAAAAGTACTTAAGTTCGGTTGTAAGCCGAATAACGTATTCTTTGTTTTAGTTTTTAAAATCTCGGGACTCAGCCCTAATTTCAAGTGCTGGATTGGCACTACGGCATCACTACACGCCTGCACTGCGATATTCCGTTAACTTCTTGTACGAAAAACACGCTTAAAATCACAATGGGCTAAAATAAACTATTTTTGGCAGCTAGAAAAATATGTGACAGGTGAAACTGTCAGACCAATGAATATAATCAAGTTCATTGAGGAAAACTGTACTGTTTTCTTCTTAGAGGAGAATAACAGATTTCCTTAATCCTGAACCCTTTTCTTGTTTGAACTCAAGAATATATCGGATTATGTTGAAGTATAAGTTAATTAGAAGCGGTGTATCAATACTTAGTTTGTGTCAGTCATGTATCAAAAATTACTAATATTGTATGAACAACTGAGCCCAAGCAACATAACACGGGCCCCCATTCCTTCTCGCAAAAACACACTAATTAAAGAAAGAAATTTTATAACGTTCAAAATATTTTTGTGACTGAAAGTATTCTAAAATTATGGGTATTTTATTACTGAAATAGCATAGCTAGGTCTTATCACTTTACTTTTTTGGCCTTTTTAACGAATGTCCATATTGAAGTTTATTGTTCTTGCGAGTTCACACTCAATAAACAAAACAGTAAAATTATTTAAACGTTCCTGTACCATAAAATATCGTCTGCATTTTGTTTTGTTTTTTTATAAAGTCCAGTTTGCTGAAATTTCTTTTAGTTTCTGCCAACTCAAGTAACAGACAACATTTTACTTGTTTATAAGATGGATGCTACCTTAGTTGCAATATACAATGTTACCAACTTGAAACATATTAAAATGTAACAGTATTTTATATAATTAATCATATAAATAACATTTAGTGAAACACACAGAATTTAGTTTCAATTGTTTTCTCATATAACGGACCGGTATCCCTCCGACCCCCTTGAACCGCCGGGTCCCGGTAAACTGTACCCATTTTTATCCTTTTTTGGGGTCTGTGAACAACAGTTTAGAAACTATAACTGTTACCAATCATGTACTAGCAATTTCATAAATACCCCGAACTTAAAGAAATATATAGCAACAATTATCACATATTACTGACATTGTTATTTTACACCTACCAGCCATGTATCAAATGAATACAAACAGCAACTGATATGCAATCAACGTATAAACTAGCGTCTGAAGAGCAGTGTTAATTAAAGCTGCGAAAGTGCTACCAACTTAGAAATACCAAAAACATACATATGAAAAGTACAATATTTCGAACCTGATGGTGCTTTGAACAATTACATATATAAGTCTAATATATATATATATATATATGTGTGTATACATATATATATATATATATATATATACACACACACCACACACGCACATTTATTAGATGTATACATGTGCAATTACCACATGCGACCAAGCGCTTACTGCACACACAAATATTTATACAATCATCATATGAGTTAGCATTTATAAACACTCAAATATAACTATAAACAACTGTTAGACGGATTTACGACTCATAAATTCACACTAAATGTTTCTTTAGATACAATTACACTAACTAGATAAAAGTAATTTTTTAACTATACAATAATTCCAAGAACCTATAAGTGAAAGTGAAGCAGAATCACTAACTATAAAAGGCTTATTCCACTTGTCACTCTGTGGAGAACGACTTCACGCTTCCTTTTTGGTAATGCTCAACAATATACATCGTCGCTTAGAAACAAAACTATCACCTGATTGTTCTTAGGCCAACTATGGTGTTTATGCTGAACGATCAATATTCATGTCGATTTGTTAGAAAGGTTTGTTTTTATTCTTTATTTTTTATAACTTAGGTGACATAACAGCAAAGTAGTTTAATTCAGAAGTTTTATGACATTGAGCTGTAGTCAAAAGCAAAATAAAATTTACCAAGTAGTATTTTAGCTAAGCCTTACGTTACGTTTATGTATTAAATTAGACTACAACTAGGCCTAATATTATTAACGTTATAGAGTCAGTGTTTAAAAAGTTTAAGTGGTGAATAAATGTTAATTAATAAATATTCGTTTGGTATTTTAACACATATATTATCTACTTGGCTTTAAAATATAAAGAAAAATTAACGTTTATTACTATCAAATATCTTTTATCCTTTGTATAGTCGAAAAGAGTTGAAAATTCGTGTCGGAATGTCCGTACTATGTTTTTTACTTCCTGACCTATGATACAGTGAAAAAGCTCAAGAGTGCTATTTAAGTCTCTTTCAGAGTGAACATGTACTTTGGTTAACGATAATATTTCATTTTTATGCGTAGTTTTTTTACTAAAAATGTAGTGATTAAATAATTACTTCGAGACTGATGAAATATGTGAAGAGTAGCTGCATTTTGGAGGTATAGACAAATTTGTTTTGGTTAAATTCTATAATTTTCGTTAATCATTCAACAATGGTTTTCCGTCATTTCTGATGGGCTTTTACACTAGTATGTTATAACATGTCAACCACATTACCTCTGCCATACCCAGTTTTGAAGAGGCCTTTCATTCAGTTCCAGAACCTACTGGGCAGGATGTGATACGACAGACGTAATGATTGTCGAGACGCTATATATATGATCAACTCTCAAGAACAACGACTGTTATGATGTGAACTGATTTAAATGAAGTTTAATTGTTATCAATTTTATTTAAGGTATTTACAAGTTAGATTTTTAACATCAATTACTTATTTATTATTATAATATTTGAGATAACTTTTCCAACATTCACAAGAACTGGCGAAACGACAAGCTAATCTTCTAATAATGTTTACAAAATGCTTACAGTCATACATGCATACCCCCGTTCCTTTTCGAGATTGCATGCGTTTATATTGGATAACGTCAAATTTCACATTCAAAAACTAAGAAAATCCTTCTCAGATACAGAATGATCAACGATTTGGATCATTTTTTGAAGTATGATGAGAAGTCTCAACCTTAATGTGCCCAAGAAATTTGGTACAAATCCGATCATACTTTACAGAGTTATTAACCAAAATTCGCGAAAATTCCCAATCTCCTCATTATAAAAAATTCTTCGAAGTGATCCGGATCCTGGCCAAATTTGGGCAGGACTGTCCCATACTGACTTCCCATTTTGTGTAAAATTTTCGTGTACGTAGGTCTATTAGTTTTTGAGATACGCGAGCGGAAATACGGACAGAACCCGACTGCACACGAACCCTGCTGCAAAACCATCGCCCACGGAAGGGGTGGGGGGGGGGTGAGAAGGTAATAACTGAACTACACCCGTAAGTTCGCGACAATTTTCACATACATTGTCGGTAAGAGTTTATGTAATTTGCTTCAGGTGTAGAGATTGAATTAGGCATAATTTTAAAATATAATGTACCTTTAAAAAAATAAGTTTTTTGACCACTTGTACAAAATTAAAAATATTACGAAGCAGAGTTCTATGAGGAGATTAAGTTATAACAGTCACTGTCTAAATATAAATAAATTTTTAAAGGTTTTCCCCAAGAAAGTATTTCACAGTCGAAACCATGTAAAATGTGAAAAAAATGCTTTCGGTTTGGAACGGATTGCATGGCCTGGTGGTAAGGACACTCAACTTGCAATCTGCGGGTCAGGGGGTTCGAATCCCGTCACTGAACATGCTCGCCTTTTCAGCCGTGGGGACATTATAATGTGACTGTCAATCGTACTATTCGTTAGTAAAGAGTAGCCCACAAGTTGGTAATGTGTGGTGTTGACTAGTTGACTTCCCTCTGGTCTCTCGCTTCAAAGTTAGAGACTGCTAACGCAGATAGCCTTCGAATAGCTTTGCACGAAATTCACCAAACAAAAAGACAAATTTAAACCGTTTACACAGCAGAGGGAAGCTTTAAACCAAGATATTACGTATTTAATACAGAAGTTAAGTGGACAACGGTCTCAGAGACAGGATATGTATCAATCAATACCAAGTTTCATCATACGGTATGGGGATATCAATATATAAAATTTCAACCCATCCACGTTATCATATAGTAGGGGTTATCAATGCACTAAGTGTCATCACGGGGAGGGACTATCATTACACTATGCTGCATCTTTTTTTACTGATTTTCCAATCTGACCTAAAATGCATCCAAACTTCAAGGTTTAACACCACAGATTTTTAACGAACTTACGTTGTTTTTTTCTGTTGTTTTTATCAAAACCCTCTGTTACGTCACAGTTTAATTTTCCTCCGCTCTTAATTTTCTTAATTCTAACCATAAGCGTGACCTCAGAAGATAGGATGAAAATCGGTTTTTCTTAATATTTTATTTATTATAACAGATACTCATAAATGGCCCGGCATGGCCAGGTGCTCGACTCGCCATCTGAAGGTCGCGGGTTCGAATCCCCATCACACCAAACATGCTCGCTCTTTCAGCCGTGGGGGCGTTATAATGTGACGGTCAATCCCACTATTCGTTGGTAAAAGAGTAGCCCAAGAGTTGGCGGTGGGTGGTGCTGACTAGCTGCTTTCCCTCTAGTCTTACACTGCTAAATTAGGGACGGCTAGCGTAGATAGCCCTCGTATAGCTTTGCGCGAAATTAAAAAACAAACAAACTAAATGAGATGAAATGGAAATAATTAAACCAAAACCACGAGTTTTCATTAGCATTACATGTGGTATCTGATAAATGTTCACATGGCCACCTAACAAATACATCGCAATCAAACGTATCGTTCTGTGGAAAGCATTTAACTTTCCATTTTTAGCCATTATAAAAGTATTTTAATTCACACAATAAAAGTTACTTTTGCAAAAACAAAACATTTTTTTTCGAAAAATATTTGTTTCTTCACTGCCTAAACATTATTTTATCGTTATACGTCAGTGAATCGGAGAGTTTATGATTCACATACTGTTGAACTCAAAAACGCGCACTTTGCGTCCGTGGGAGAACTATAAGAGTGACATTGAAATTCCACTATTTGGTTAAATAAGAGTAGCCCAAAAGTTGATTAGGTCGCTTTCGTCTAGTTTATCAACTAAAAATTTGGGACAGCTAAAGGAAGTTAGCTCTTTATGAACCTTTGTGGGCAAAAATTCTGAAACAAAAAACAAATCGAGAGCTGTCGTCATACTTGCTAAACATTCATAGTTAAACTAAACAATAGAAGGAGTAATAGGCCCAGCACGTTAAGCACGAATAGTGTGTGACAGTTATGAGTTTATAACGTAGGCGGCCCGGCATGGCCAGGTGGTTAAGGCGCTCGACTCGCAATCTGCGGATCGTGGGTTCGAATGCCCGTCACACCAAACATGCTCGCCCTTTCAGCCGTTGGGGGCGTTATAATGTTCGGTCAATTCCACTATTCGTTGGTAAAAGAGTAGCCCAAGAGTTGGCGGTGGGTGGTGCTGACTAGCTGCTTTCCCTCTAGTCTTACACTGCTAAATTAGGGACGGCTAGCTCAGATAGCCCTTGTGTAGCTTTGCGCGGAATCCATTACAAACAAACTTAGAACGTAGGAGTATATAGCACTCAAACCCAAATTCTAGAATCTATTCCGCTAAAGACATGACATTTATATGAACCAGAACCTAAAGAACTCGACTTTTTTATGTGCATTTTTGATTTCAAATATGTTAATTATGTTCAAAAATAAGAAGCTTACAATCCATTACATGTTCTAAAAACTCGTACAGAAGGTTTTTCTTATATTATCTGAGTTTTTGTTTGTTTCAGAATTTTCGCGCAAAGTTACACAAAAGGATGTCCGCATGCAGCCGTCACTAATTTACTGATATTCAGGTGAGAAAGCGGCCGACTTTTGGTCAATCTCTAAGGGATTAGGGGATTACGGCACTAAGTCGATGTAGAATTATTGGAGGAATCGGCCGCTTTTCTTGTTTAACCCTGTGAAGATTATGGAACCCCCTATGATTATGAGCTTTATAAACCTGATTCAAGAAGCAGGTGTGCAAGGTCGGAGAGAAAGGGACCTGTTGGCAAGGGTTTAAGAGAGAAATGTAAACGCGGATTTAAGCGTAGAGAAGAACAACCTTTCCCGCTCACTTCATCAAAGTTGTCAAAGCTTCTCAAACGACAGCAAACTTCATCCTCACCCACGGCTGCTCTCTCGAATTTTACCATTCTAAAGCGGAAAAGCCATACCAGAAGCCCCGCCTACCCCCAAGCCCATGCTTCCCAACCCCCGAACAACACCCGCCGCCTACCAGAACTCCACAACACACAGTACAAACCAACCAACTACAAACGACCAAGAAACTCAGACTACGCCCACACCGGAAACAGAACTACAAGACAAGACCTCTCAAACAATTGTAACAAGAAGGAAAAAAGGTACTCAGACTCGGCCGCCAGTACAATCCTTAACCGCCGAAGCATCACAACAAACCAGTAACCTGTTTGAACTTACACTCTTCCCACCCCTCAGCCCAGATCCACGTTCCGCCTCCTCTTCGTCAAACTCACCCAATGCTCTTGTTATTGACATCTCAGCCGATCACGACATACCCGATGAACCTTTCCTTGTTTTTCGCCCACCTACCAGCAGCACCGAAGATTCCACACCGTCAAAACCCTATCTGAACTCGAACCCTAGTAAATTCCTGACGATCATACAAAGAATCAGAGACTCCAAAAAGCATTAATTAACCCTCAGTATCAGCCTTCACTTTGCCCCTCCAACTTATTTCTCCTCACTAACCGACACTGGTAACGGATTGGCGCCTTACCCGTGAAAGTGCCCACAACCCAACATCAAACTTTTGGCATTGGATGTATAGATCCCCGCCGCCCTGAAGGACCATTATCCGAGATCGGCCGTTTATTATTATTACACTAAGTAACCTACAGCCTCGCCTATCACTCTGCCTCCGTACATCTTGCATCATCACGTTAACCGGGCACTGTTAATGGATTGGCGCATTACCAGTGAAAGTGGGTTTTGTCAGGGTACTCCCGTTTCCTCCACAACATATTATTGGCCTTGGGTTTAGAGATCTCTGCCGCCCTGAAGGACCACATGTCCGTGATCGGCCATTTGTTAGTGTTTAATACTCAGCCGTATGTATATTGTACATCATATTCACGTTAGCTTGTAATTCCACAACCAAGACCATATCATTTCCCAATCCTCGAGTGGGACGAAGGAAGATTACTCAATATTCAAGGACTCCCGATGATTAATTATTTTTAGTTTAAGTTTGAGACCAGGAGGTGCGGGCTTGTCTGTTTATTTGTTTTAGAGCAAAGCCACATTGGGCCATCTACTGTGTCCACCGCGGGGAATCTAACCCGGATTTTGTGTGCGTTGTAAGGTCGTAAACTTGCCACTGACCCACTGAGGGACAAATAGTTTAATGTGTTTTTGTTATTTATATAGTAATAAACAGGAATGTGTTATGTTTAGTTTGGCAGGAGTCAATTCCTGATAGAAGTAAGTACAGGATAGCATCATCGTTACAAAGTGGTGTTAGAAACGGTCCACAATAGACATTAATTTTGTATATTTAATTTGTAAAGGTTTTTAGATGCAAGTTGTTATATTCTACCCTAAACATGCTTGAATAAAACACAATTCAACAGAGAGAGATCCATATATCTTGTGTTTATTGTAATGTTATTAAGATTCAGACCACCGTCATAACTGAAAAATAAAAACCTTTCATTGCACCATAACATCATGAAACACAGTAATTTACTGTCATTGTACCATAGCATCATGAAGTACAGTAATTTACTGTCATTGCATCATAACATCATGAAGTCCGGTAATTCACTATCATTACACCACAATATCATGAAATATGGTAATTTATTGTCATTGCACCATAACATCATGAAACACAGTAATTTACTGTCATTACACCATAACATCATGCAACACAGTGATTTACTTTTATTGTACCATAACATCATGAAGTACAGTAATTTACTGTCATTGCATCATAACATCATGAAGTCCGGTAATTCACTATTATTACACCATAACATCATGAAACACACTAATTTAGGAATCTAGTTCTTGTTTATAACGACATTAGATGAACGACTTTGGGTAAGCTCAATTATATTAATATTTCTGAAAATATTAACTCCAAACATTAATGGGAGCAAGATTAAATTGTTCTTCAGCCAAATGAACAACAAACAAAAGAACTGAATATAAATAAAAATATGTTTTAAGAGCACCATTTCTTGAATACCATTAATTAATTTTACTGACAGTTTATTAATTACTGGTGACATAGGCCCATAAGGTAAGCAATAAATACGAGTAAAAGGTCCTGGTGAGAATCAACAAACACGAACGTTAGTGGCAAAAGCCATCCATGTATCGCAGGCAACAACACACAATATAATCAAGAGGGATTTCCATCTGGAAACGAGGCCAATAAGTTCTAGATGTATCAAGATAAGATTTTCAGTTGGTAGAGAATGAAACGTATATTCATACTGGTCAAGCTACCGAATGAAACACTAAATATATTTCTATGCGATTAGACTGTTGACCTGAGTACTGGGAAATCGTCGACCTTGTATACTAGATAGATTATAGAAAGCCTGAAGAGAATAGTGACCATCCTAATAGCTCGTACGTACGTACGTTAAAAGCCTGGACACCCTTGCTGCAATTCTGTTGAAGTATGATGATTTTCATGTGCAAAGGAGGCCTAGGAGGGTTACATTACAGGACTTTCTGAAGCAAAATTTTCCTATCCTGCAATTATAAAAACATGTAATATACGAAATATTAGTAGAATAAATGGGTATCTTACTGGAAATGTAAAGGAAAGTGGATTATAACGTCACATTCGACAAAGCATATATTTATTTACATCGGTATTTACAAAAGTTTGAATGGTGTATTATCGGCCTGCCTGTGATATAACACTTAGAAAGTTCTACAGATATGTCACGAAGGTTTTTTTCAAGGAATTTATGAAACTTGCAGGTTATAGCTACAATGGTATATTAAAATTCTAAAGAATCAAGAAAACCCTTAGATGTACTTTGCATACCACCAAGCTAACCTACTTATACTACTATATTGTGAGAAATACCATCACTGTACGGACTGGATTCCCTTAAGGCAAAACACAGTTTTACATCCAAGTCAACATCCCAGTTCTTCTATAAGATTCAAGTACAAATGGGAATTCATGTTATACAATTTGCATACATCTTCCATGGACTTTGTAGCCTCCGAGCTGCAAAAATGGGCATTAAAATACCATTGTCTATTCAAAGTTGATGGACTTTGTAAAGTATGTAAAGATGGACCACACTGTATTTTGCAAAAGCTTCTTGCAGTAGGAAGTGTACTGCAAAGTATTAGTTCATCACACAGAGTACTATTGGTAGTAAAGAAAAGAAGCTGAAAGACCTAGGTACTCATTTTTGTCAAGTTACCATAGATTATGAATACTCCTGTGTTGGAGAATCTGTTTCACTCCTCATTCAGTACATCACTAAATTTTATGATGTTGCATGGGAGCTTAAAGTGTTGGTGTACACGACGTCAAATGAGGCTGAAGATGTTTTCTACAGGATTCAGATCAGGACTTATTGCTGGCTATTCAATTCAATCTACAATTTTTTGTCTAAGATAGTTCATTTCAATCCTAACATTATTACATCAGACCTTACCCTGCATCAAAATAAAGTTAAGGTCAAATGCACTCATAAATCATTGTACAGCTGAGTTCAGTATTAGGTCATCATATCATTGGACAGTAAATATGGCCTTCAGAAGTAATGTTAGGTCTGTACATTCATTTACACTGATGTCTCCGTATGCCATGAGGATCATATTAAACAATGTCATAAGAGCATTCTATACATGAAATACTCGATCATTAGTAAAGACATGAAACTGGAACTCCCGTGTGAAAAGTGCAGACATTCAGTGGTGTTACTGCTAGTTAGGGTAATCTTTATAATGTCTACACGAGCTAAACAGTTAACTGGGGACTGAAGTAGATTTTTATGTTATTTTAATCGTACTTATGAAACCTGATTCTTTCTGTTTGTCTGCTGATAATCACTTCGGTTACTGCCATGATCATACTGAGTTATGTAATTTGACACAAAATATTAATCAAAGTTGATGTAATGATGAGAACAGAAATTGGTAATATATCAAATGTAGTATGAGACACATACCAGGTGTTTCTGGTGAAACAGATGACCATTTCATGTTTACCCAAACTTTCCACACTCACAAGTATGTGCAAATATTTAACATTAATACAGGCCAGTTCTGGAATGTAGCTTACTTGGTGGTCCTAACTGTACATTGTCATAGTTCATTACTCTTTGGTACTGCTGAACTCTCTCATGGGAGATGTCAACAAAGAACTTTATGGTTTAATATCATACAATTTCTATAGTGAGATCAACTTTATAGAGATTTAACAATACTAGGATGATATGTTCTTCCTATTTTAACTCATAGAATGACCTAGTAACGTGGATAACTAATGCACTGTGGAAGAGATGGTCCATTATGTTCTGTGGTTAACTCATTTAGCCTAGATCAGTATTTTAGAACTTCTGATAAAGAGCTCTCTCCAGATTTTAAGGAGTAGTTTTTATCCATTGTTTCTGTTCATTTGTAGTATTTGACCGATTGTGTTGTAAATAATCGGTGATTTCTAATGTGATGAACACTGTGTTCAGCCTATTTCTTTAAACACAGTCAAGTCAGCAATCAGAGGCATCGCTAGGCGCTGTAGGCACTGGCACATGGGGCCCGTACTCTGAATTCCCAGTTGGTTTCTTGAAAAATCAGAATAGAAAACCACTATCGATATCATACTGAAACGCCCAAAATTCTCGCGCCTGTGAGCTCGAGATCCTAATCTTTTAAATGTCTAGCGAGGTGACAGCAATTCAGTTTAATACCGCATAACAAATTCTGCCGCTCTTTCTGCTATTGCGGTCACCATTCTTATCCTCAAGATAATTAGTGCACTTGAAAATGCATACGACAATATGAAGATGAAACAGGGTATTCTCTCTCAAGATTGGATAGCACAAGTGAAGTGCGCCTACTAAAACAGCCGAGCATTCTCGCAACAAAATCTGTATAAATATAATAGTACTGTCTGTTATATATCCATGTAACTACTTCGCAGGGTGTAGATGAATCTTCACTAAATTTGGTATGGAGATTAATTGGGTCCATGGGGAGATAAATACAAATTTTCAGTTTTAAATTTATTATTGTCGTTTTTGCGTTTTTTTACAGTTACATATAAGGGTAGCAACTTTTCATATCTTAAGATAACCTTTCATTAATCATGAATTTATATAACGCTCGTCCAGGGAACGGATACTCCAGCTAGTATACAAATAACTAACGACATCAAAGTTTTTAGAAATGCATTAAAGGCCTTTTTAAATGTTTGTCCCTTTAATTTCTGATATACTGTAATCAGGCTTTACAAAGTTCTGTATATTACAGATCATTATCCTTATAATGTATGCTTCTTGAATATATAAGCCACTGAAAGTGTTTTGTTTCAAAGATGTATTTGTGCCATCATGAAAAAAAAATATCAAATGAAAAATATGTTTTAACGTTCGATTTAAATTGGAATGTTAAAATCGAATTACTTAATTGTTATTTTCAACTTAAATGGCAAATGAGTACTTTATGAGACATATGGCCACGTCAGAAACACCAAGATTCAAGCATATCCACCCATGATTTAGAATAGCGGACTTGATTACTATATCTGTAACGTATATACCATATACAGTTGCAAGTGAAAATGTGTTCCGCAGCATATCACGGCTCGAACGTTGGACCTTTTGATCTGTGGGCCAGTGCGCTAACCTTTGCAAAAATTCCTTATGAATAATCGATCTGTAAAATACAATGATGAAGAAAGGTAAAATGGAATATAATTTGTTTGCTATCATGTATATAATATAGGCTTAAGTTATACATATGAGGTTAAAAGTAAATACAAGCTTAAGTTATACGTATGAAGTTAAAAGTGAAGAAGCAACACGTTACTTCGAAATTGAACATAACTGTTATGGAAAAAACTAATGGTGGGTCATAGTAATTGCTACTTACACCCAATAATTATTCATTTAGTAACAACTACAAAAAATTTGAATTTGAGCACATGCATATGTATATGTCTTTGTGAAAAGAGCTTATTGGAACTAAGAATTCGCGCTGTAGACCTTCTTACACTTCCAGTTGAATTTAATTGTTGAATGTGAATCCCCTGATATTAGCTCACATATTCCGTAATGGGAATACTAACTGCTGTCGAAGTTTTCGAAAATTGAAATTGTAGAACTCTATTATATATCTCACTTGAAAATTCGGTAGACTGAAAAAAAAAAAGAAAGACTAAAAAAGAAAAACTTTTTGTAAACGAGAGAAGCGTTAAAATAATCGACCGATACAATCAAACGTACCAATAGCGAAATGAATATAACTACCTTTTATTTCTGTCTTTTCATGTCCTAAGATAACCTTTCATTAATCTCCGGTTTGAGAGAGTGAATGGTACCGATTGCGGACTCTAAATGGCGTGGTGTGGTCTTTTCTCCAAACACTTGTGTTTCTGCACGTGTTTAGATAAGTGGCTCTCTTGGGTGTAGGATTTTCCGCAGTGTATGCAATATGAATTTTAAGATGTTTGGACTACCTGTGATGTGCCCAACATAAGTATCAAAACTCGATTTTTATCAATGTGGGCCCTCAGACGTACCGCTTAGCCACTGGGGAATATCTCATGGTGGTTGGCCTTTGGAATGGGTTGCCTTCAGATGTTGTGGAGGCAGTAAGTTTAAGTGAGTTTAAGAGAAAGCTTGATAACTATAAGAATGGCTTTAAGATTTTTATTTCATTTATTTATTTGATAGCTTCAGTTTAATTTAGATGATGGGACAGCCGAGATGGACCAATATGTCCCTTGTTGTCCCTAAACATTATGGTATATTTTAAGAAATGAAAGTAATCGTTTCTTTTATTCAAAACTTGTTATTGAAGATAAATGTTTCACCTATGAAACATAACTTAGTTTAAGGTCAGTCGTATTCGATGAAATTTAAACATTCCAGTTTCTCATGAACTAAACAAAAACAAACAGATTACCGTTTTTCCTATTTTTTTAATCGTTCCACTTTTACATCACCCGAAACAAAATCTATACATATCGATATATTTTTTCTAGTCATTTGATTTCACTTACATCACAACAAATAATTTGTAAACGAACATCGAACACAAATTAACTATTACATTCATTATTATGATATATAACGCCTATACTGGCGAAGAATGGTCTATAGATTGGTAGTTTGTATGATATTACGTAGCAATTAGAAATACTGATAATATTTTTTTAATAAGCATTTCTTTACTAATTTCGTAAGTGTAAGATCTAAATATTTTTGTGTCCTTCTTACTAGAACCTTATGGGTTTGGTAAAGAAAGATTTATTAAAAATTATTATCATTATCGGTGTTATTGCGACATAATATGCTACAAACTACCGATATACTGTATGTGGGATTATAAATCACTTAGGGAAACTTTAATTCTTTTGAACCATTATCGAGTCAATAATTTGCCAATTCTCAGATCTTTTTTTTTGTTTTCAGAAAGTGAAGTTCACGTTTTAGATTTTAAAAAAAGTTAGTTCTAAGAATATTGTTTGCCAATTCGCCATGCTGCTCTAAACATGGAAAATGTTTATTCTTTGCTGTTCTTCTTTAGAGTAATGGAATGTTCTTTTCCAGTCATAGAAGCGTAGTTCTTAATCTGGTGCAATGCTATTAGCTGGTTGGGGAAGCTATTCTGGTTTGATTTCATGCCTATTGAGCAGATTTGGGACCTTGTTTTTGAAACATCAATAGGTTCGTATTGGAAATACGATCGGGAAGTTTCGGCCTTTGACATCTGATCCCCAGAAAAAATAGGCAACATGCCAGACTGGATCATTGTGACAACAGCACTGGTCTTCGAGGTGGACACTGAAAGGGGTACACCATCATAACCCATCTGGTCACTATAAGCCAGACTAGAATGGTTCCGAGAATTGCATTGAGTAGTCGCTGTTGTTTCTGTAACCATCGGTGGACGATGTTCCAGACCCAATGAAGTTGTGTGGAGCCGAGGGTGGTTATTAAGAATGGACTGAAGACATGTCTCAGATATGTGTGGGAGTGGAAAATGATTAGTAACTGCACAGGAAGTGTCATGGTTTGATGCAGAATAAATACTGTTAGAAGAAAAATTGTCCATGGGAATCCGGCTTGAGAGAGTGAATGGTACCGATTGCGGACTTTCTCTAAATGGCAGGTGTGATCTTTTCTCCAAACACTTGTCATGTTTCTGCACGTGTTTAGATAAGTGGCTCTCTTGGGTGTAGGATTTTCCGCAGTGCATGCAAATATGAATTTTAAGATGTTTGGATTCTTTGTGCTTGGGAATGTGCTCTAAAAGGCTATTCTCGTCGGCAAAACATTTGTAGCAACTGTTACATTTATAGGGCTTATCTTTTTGGTGACCGCGGGAATGAGACTGGAGATTGGAAAGCTGGCTAAAAGCTTTATTGCAGTCCGGATGACGGCATTTATAGGGCTTATCTCCAGTGTGGGTCCGGATGTGTTGCTGCAGGTGAGAAAGCTGGGTGAATCTCCGTTGGCAGAGTTCACAACGGTACGGCTTTATACCCAGATGAATACGAGTGTGTTGTGACAAATAGGAAGAGTTGGCAAACGCTTTGGAGCATCGGGAACACTTGTAAGGTTTGGTTTCTCGCATGTGGCCCTGAGCATGTAACTGTAAGTCTGCCCTGGAACCAAAAACCTACAAAAGAGACAAGAAAATAAGGTTAGTGAAAAAAGTGGATTTAGAATATCTTTAAGATTTCCTTTATTGTGATACTAAATTTTATGATGTCTTATCCATTAGATTAATCACGATCAACTTAATAATCTCAACTGAAGACACAAAAATTATGAAACCAATGTTTTGTATGTCTTCTTAGTTAGACAATAATAATTTAAATCGTCTAATTTTCGGAACGATAAAAATTTCGACAATTTTATATGCTGTTCCAGTTTCAAGCTAGATCAGATTTCAGCTTAACATAACCCAGATTTGTGATTGTGACGTCGTTGTATGCTAAGCTTGATTAATATAATATTCTGCTGAGTCTTTGATCTGACATATGGATGTTCAAAATATTTATGTATTTATAACGTTTTGTTAATATATCTGTTTAAAGAACAATAAAAATATAGTGTGAAATTGCAATGTAATTGAATTGTGAATCGTAGCCAATTACAAAATGAACTTATAACATTATTAGAGTATTTATTTAGAAATATGCATGGTAGTAAATCTGTCTTTTGTTAAGGATCGTTAGAGAACCTACATGGCTCGGCCTTAATATATTTTACACACGTAAGGATCATAATACACACACGCGCGCGATCAACTCATCTATCTATCATTAAAGTGTTAAATCATTTCTGTATAAGATTTTCTGAAAAATAAAAGATCGCTTATTACACATTGTAGGCCACTGTGTCCCAATTTTGTTTTTGCTTAAGGCAATTTTATTATGTTTATTATAAGGCCACGGAGGAGGGGAGAGGCGAAGAGGGAGTCGACAGTAGTTTGTATTTGCTTGGTTCTTATAACAAAACAAAAACAAAAAACGTTTAATAATTTTTAATCTATGAATAATTATTGAAACAAAAATATGTAAATTGGCAACTGTTGGTATGCACATCTTTAACTGCCCCCCCCAGTGGCACAGCGGTATGTCTGCGGACTTACAACGCTAGAAT
>NW_013668272.1:27270-42752 GCF_000517525.1 Limulus polyphemus
ATCCGGGTTTCGATACCCGCGGTGAGCAGAGCACAGATAGCCCATTGTGTAGCTTTGTGCTTAATTACAAACAAACAAACATCTTTAACTCTTTTTTACGCATTATGAAAATACGGTGAAAAGCATTTTCCGTGAATTTCTTACTTAAATGGTTTATATTGCATAAAAAATGTTTTGTGAAATACAGTGCCTTGCAAAGGTATTGACCCCTACCAATACTGTCACATTTTGATGAAATACAAGTAATGTAAACAATTTTTTAATGAGCTTGATTCTATTCAAAACTCTAATGATCAAACTTAACACTGTCATGTGTGAAGAAAGTTGAATGTCAGCAAAACCTGCAAAGAAAATACATAAATTGAAATTTGCTGACTGGATAAGTATTCAGTCTCCTAAGTCAGTACTTGGTGGAATCATCTTTGGCAGCAATTACTGCTGTGTGTCTTTTTGTATGCCCGTTCTTCCTTGCAAAATTGCTCCATTTCTGACAAGTTCGTTAAGGATCTTCGTTAATCTTCTAGTCTCGCCATAAATTTTCCATTATTTCAAGCCAAGACTTTGACTGGGCCACTCCAAAACATTAACTTCCTTCTTTTGAAACCACTCCAGTGTGGCTTTGGCCTTGTGCTTCTGGTCATTATCCCGCTGAAATATGAATTTTCGACACAGTTTTAGATATTTGGCTGATTCAAGCGGGTTTTTCTCTAGGATTCGCTTATATTTTGCACCATCCATCATCCTCTCAATTCTGACAAACTTTCCAGTCCATGCCGGCGAGAAGTATCCCCATACCATGATGCTGTCACCACTATACTTGACAGTTGGGATGGTGTTGACTGGATGATGTACTTTGTTGGGCTTGCGCCAAACATAGCGCTTTGAATTTAGACCAAAAATCTCATATTTTGTTTCGTTTGACCTCAAAACCTTTTGCCACATGTGTGCAATATCATTTACATGCTTTGTTGCAAACTCCATACGAGATTTAAGATGATTCTTTATCAGTAATAGCTTCTTTCCGGGTATTGTCGATGTATGAACACTGACTCCCATTTCAGACAATGAACTTTGCAAATCTTTCAAAGTCGCTGTTGACATTCTGCTTGCCCGGCTTCTTAGATTGAAAGAGTGGCGTGATCTGGGTAGTGGTTGGGTGGTATGCAGCATATTCCACTTCTTAATGATGGACTTCACCGTACTTAAAGGGATAATCAGCAACTTTGAAATTTTCTTGTAACCTTCTTCTGCTCTGTGCTTCTCTTCCGCTTTATCCCTGACTTATTTGGAAAGCTCCTTGGTCTTCATGGTTGGTTTGTCTTATCACTATGTGAGTTGTTGCTTGAACAGATGCATTTACTCTGAAGTCAAGCTAAACCACTTTGATTACACAAAAACAGAGACCATTACACCAATTTTCTGACGTTTCAAACTAATCTTTTGCATCTGAACTGATTTGGGGTTGCCGTAGCAAAGGGGTTGAATACTTATGTAATTGAGAATAAGCTAATTTTCTTTTAAAATCTAACTTACTTACATAATATCAGCATTTTTTAGCTTTCTCAGTTTGGAGTAGATTGTGTAGATTTTAAATAATATCAAGTCCCACTTAAAAGTTTCATGATTGTAAGCTCAGACGGTAACAAAATGTGGAAACTTTGCAGGGGGTGAATACTCTTGCAAGACATTGTATAGTTTGGTAAGCTATAAATGGGTACGTTATCTAGAAGTAACACTGTGCTATTGAGGAATCAATAGAAACAGTCCCATGGTCTATTTCTACTGTTACGTGGCAGTAAGAACATTCAACTACAGAACTGAAGCAGTTGTATGTGTATTAAGCAACAGAGATAGATCTGTTATCTTTACGTTACAATGTGCAATAGAGGGTTAATAATGGTTCATTTATGCTAACTATCGGAGATGGCGAATAATTTTAAAATATCTGTGCCATGTAATTATTGCTACGTTTTATGTATTTTAAAAGTAAAAAAGACGAATAATTACAGAGAGCATGAAGGTATTTCGCTTTATAGTTTCATCAAGGTAAAGCTGTAGAACCATGGTTCGCAAACCCCCAGGGGTTTCTGTATCCTAAAACGAATCTGTGACGATCAAATTTCCATACTATATTTTGCAGAAGTTTGTTCAAATAAAAATTTTAGAATCCGCAAGGGACATGGAGTTATTGTTTTTTTTAGTATTTCAACCTCTTTTCCTCCTTTAATTTGTAATTTTTTTTTAAAATTTATGTTTTCTTAAATTGAAATACTGTTTTTAGATTGTAATTTCCGCTGCGGTACAAACTTCACAGCGGTCCTGTGGATCAGAGGTTCCAAGTTACCGTTGAATAAAAAAATTCGCGCTCCGTAAGTTGGGCACGTGGGTGCGTTGTAAGAGTGACAGTCAAGTCCCACTATTCGAAGTAGCTCAAGAGTTGTCGGTAGGTGATGTTAACCAGCTCCATTCCCTCTAATCTGTCACGGCAAAATTAGAGACTGCTAGAGCAGATAAACTTCGAGTAGCTTTGCACAAAATTCAACAAAAGAAACAAAAACAAACTTTATATCTGGGTGGAAAGACACGTATCATGTTTTCTATGCTGCATGACAAGAGGCTGCACTCAAGTTGAGCCAACGCTGTAAGAAGGAGACTTACTTTTATGAATCACGTTAGCCTGTTTAATCGTTATTCATTTAAATTTTATTTTAGTATTATTTTTGTTTTCATCGTAAACAGACACTCAATTATTCTGTATTTACTTTGTTGTGATAGACGCTGAATTATTCCATATTTATTTTGTAATGAATCATTAGTTTGCTAAAAATGACCACGCAAGATCGTTAATGCTCAGGAAACAAAGTGGAAGAGCAAACAATACTTTAGACGTGTATTATATAAACCAATTATTAGTAAGAAATACACGTAGAGTATGGGGTATGGATAGCCGTTACCCAGGGAAGAAGTATGGCAATCTGTATGCTCAAGCATAAACTCATAAACATGCTCAAGCATAAGCATGTCCACTTGATTTTTGAAATAAGCGTTGTCCGGACATTCATTCTAAACTCAGAAAAGTATGTTTACTCAAATTAAACATTTTATACAACCTGTTCATCAGAGTTTTATTTATAATTAAAAGACTAATGATACTGGCATTGTTTCGTTGGATATAGTTTATAAAACTACAGAGAAGAAGAATATTCGAAAAGTAACACACACATATATATCAACTGTTTTTGATCTTCACCAGATTGTTGTTATTTTTATGCAGATTAAGGCTTACATTTACCATCTTAGATCGTGGGATGATGTACTGTATTCTAAAAACATTACATTTGTTTCCCAGTATTTTCAGAAGACTTGTTACAGATGTGATCGTGATTAAAATAATTTATAATTTTATGATAATGTCTCAGTAACTCAAATATGTCTGTATAAATAGCTCCTTGCATCAGGATCGGGCCGAGCGTGACCCAATAGTTAGCGTGCCAGACCACGGATCTCAGATTCCGTGTTTCGCGTCCTGTTAGAGCAAACAGAAAAATAATAACAAAATAAATAAATCACGCTCCGTACTTTGGGCCATGGTTTGTAATGTAAGACTCATGGCCAAATCACACTATTCGATTTGCGAAAGTAGCCCAAGAGTTTTTGGTGGGTGGTGTTGACTATCTGCCTTC
The DNA here is from genome assembly GCF_000517525.1 of Limulus polyphemus. NCBI lineage: Eukaryota > Metazoa > Arthropoda > Merostomata > Xiphosura > Limulidae > Limulus > Limulus polyphemus. The sequence goes on from NW_013668272.1 coordinate 30,954, forward strand.
CCTCTAGTCTTACACTGCTAAATTAGGGATTGCTAGAGCAGATAGCCCTCGTGTAGCTTTGCGCAAAATTAAATAAAAAAAAACAAAAAATTGCCTTCCTTCTGAGCTACCACTTGAAAATTAGAGATGGCTAGCGCAGATAGCTCTAGAGTATTCCTGCGCGAAATTCAACCAATAAATAAAATACATTAGGATCACGCAAAAAAGCTGCCTGCGAATTAAAAATTTTAGGACTAACCCGTGACTTGTTTGGAATATTTGAGTTTAAGCCCTAGTCATACTAGATATAGTCACTCTATCGAATTGACTCTTTGCTACATGCCCCACTCGTTCAACATTGACTTCCTTTCTCAGAAAGACCTCTGAAGATGAGTTTGTTTAATTGTATTTAAGCACATCATCAGGACTTTGGTTCATGGATTTATTAACGTTTTATACCAATGTTCCCTAGCTCCAGGTGGCTGGCAGACAAAGTTTCCACTAGCAAATAAATTTCACAGTTGTGACCCTGTTTTACTATGTATAATTGTTTACCTAAGAGGAAACTTTCGTTGAAATAAACTTATAAGTTGGTGCTATAAACTGTTTCCAAATGCCTGATTCTACCAGATGCCACAAACACAGTTTTCTATAATACAGTGCATTTTATTTCCAGTTTTTAAGTTCCCGGGCTGTTGGAAATGATGTATTTATGTTAAGGAAACACAAGGTTGTAATTATTTGAGCACAAATGCCAAGAAAGTATGAACAAAATTCCAAAATAGAACAACTCCCTTTGGTGCTAAAGAAAAGAAAAAAGAATTTTCAATGAACAGAAGATCATAAACGGTTTCACAGGGTTATGACAAAATAAAAAAAGTAATAAGCATAGCAACAATTGTTGCAGAACAACAGTTGATCGACATTTACATACCTATACGAAGAAAGATGGTTAACACTCTATGACCTATTACACACATTTTTGTAGAAGAACAAATTACGAAGGTCAAGCTAGTTCTAAACCAGACTGCAAAAGTCGCATTACGTGTAAATGGCTAAGTGCAAGCATGCAGGATTTGGGTCCATTTTGAAGTAGTGCCAAGCAGTATGATACAGAGCAAATATTATGCGTAGCCTGATTTGGGTTCAAACCTATATTGAGCAGACTGCAGACTAGTCAGGTGTCATTCTTAAAACTTTTAATTCGCAATAACCTTTAAACGTTTAACCCTGATGTATTGAGACATCTATCATAGCTGAAATGTTGTCATGCAACCATGAATCATCTTAATCACGGTCAGAGTATTTGTAATAAGGGCATTAAAATATTGTAAAACAAATGAAATGTTGAATAGCTTTTAAAGAAGTGTACGTTATTTGAGACTATAAATGTTGACACGATGTCTTGTAGGATGTATCGAATTTTGTGCAGCCTATAATATTTACTATATCCTGAACAGCATCTTGTACAAGATCCTATACCACAATCAAATTCAAGCACTATAGGGAATGATATTAGACCACAGTACCGTTGGTTAAGGGCTATGGAGATCTGTGATTACGACGCTGTACAGTATTATAATATACTATATTATACAATATAATACATTATTATATAACTCTACTCATATGACGTACTTTGGGACTCGGGGCAAATTTTGTAGAGGGCTCTCAGAACTGAACTTCATAAATAAGTCAAATACAGTCCAATACTATTTATCAACTGCAGTTTCAGCCATACACAAACATAAGCGACAGGTAAATAGTATACAAAATACTAATTCCGATATTTACGATGAGTATAAAGTAATGACAACAAAATGTTTGTTCAGTGGCCGAGGAAATATTTATGAAAGAAAAACCCGTAAAACATGTCAATGAAAAATTACAAAATAATAGGCTTATATGAAACGATTAAAATCGCTGTTGTCATAACGATACAGTTGCAAACATGTTTTTTAAATAGTCCTCCAGGTTTTGACTAATTTTTTTTCTCTCTCAGTCAGGGGGTCCCAAATCAATTGCACACATTTCCCCCATACCAATCGATTTATTATATCGTCACGTATATATATCAAGTCGACGTGTATATTTATTATATCTAAATTGTAGAGTCGACGTGTATATTTATTATATCTAAATTGTAGAGTCGACGTTTATATTTATTATATCTAAATTGTAGAGTCGACGTGTATATTTATTATATCTAGATTGTCAAGTCGACGTGTAGATTTATTATATCTAAATTGTAGAGTCGACGTGTAGATTTATTATATCTAAATTGTAGAGTCGACGTGTATATTTATTATATCTAAATTGTAGAGTCGACGTGTATATTTATTATATCTAAATTGTCAAGTCGATGTGTATATTTATTATATCTAAATTGTCAAGTCGACGTGTATATTTATTATATCTAAATTGTAGAGTCGACGTGTAGATTTATTATATCTAAATTATATGTGAATGTATTTAGATATGCAGTTTATATGCAGATTAATTGTATAAGCATGTAGATATAACAGATCTACATGTTGTTTTAATATATATAAACTGTCGATAGAATAAATGGATGTGTTGATTTGCTGGATGAATGCATGTATATTACAAAACAGGTTAAATGTGTGTAATTTATTAAATTGCAGGTTAAATTATAAGTTTTTATTCGGCGCACAAATGTATTTACTATTCTGAATCATAAAGCAGGAAGCTGTGCCCTTAAATGTTATTTATGCAGGACTGTAGCTTAATAATAGCTCTGAGTATTATTTTTGCATACCTGATTTTGAACAACGTTTTAAGTTTGTTGTTAATTATTGACCATATAATTCATCACATTTTAAACACGTTTTTTAAACTATTTATGCACCAACTTGTTGGTTACAGGGTTCCTAATAACATGAGTCATATAAAAATACCATCAATAGTGCAATTAATCTACTTTTTTTAATGATGGGCTCCCCTGTGTATTTTACATAGAAAATGAGTACTTTCACCCAGTTTTTTTATTTTCTTGACACTGAGTATTGTGAAAGATACAACATGTGGACTCACCGGTAGTGAACTGCAAGTCGTTAATTTGAGAATAAAGGTGAAACATTAAATGTGACATAAAATATGGTTCTACCCTTTGACTCATTACACTTAACAGGAGCAGAGTAGTATCCTTATATTACTTTATCAGGTGTTGTCGTATCCTTATATTACTTTATCAGGTGTTGTCGTATCCTTATATTACTTTATCAGGTGCTGTCGAGTTCTTATATTACTTTATCAGGTGTTGTCGTATCCTTATATTACTTTATCAGGTGTTGTCGTATCCTTATATTACTTTATCAGGTGTTGTCGTATCCTTATATTACTTTATCAGGTGCTGTCGTATCCTTATATTACTTTATCAGGTGTTGTCGAGTTCTTATATTACTTTATTAGGTACTATCGCGATTTCATTTACAAAAACAAACACAACCTTACTACGCGCTTAGCTGATGAAATATTTTATAGACACTTGACGCCACCTTCTGTTGGTCCAGCAATACAGGTGAGGGTTTATAACGCTAAAATTTGGGGTTCACTCCCTATTTTGGGGAACTGTACATGTGTAGCTTTGCGCTTCAAAACAAACTCTTAGTTCCTAACAGAACCTGCATTATGTAAGTGCTTAAAATACTGTGAGCTCAATGAGCAAAATTGGTTAATCTATTTTTAAAGTCCAGTATCACAAATTAAAAAATAATTGCGTGTGACATTAAGAGTAGTCTTTCTAGTGCTCCATCATAAATGACTTTATTGTAAAAAAAGTACTTACTTAATCTACTCTTCAACTGTACATTTAATTTTCCCATGTTGGTGATTTAATTGTTAAAAATTTGCGACTAGACATGCTTCATACACTTAAAAATACAAAAATAGCTTCGGTAAGCTAATGTTTTCTTCATAAAAATGGTTTGTTTTAAGTTAAGCACAAAGCTACGCAAAGGGCTATCCGTGCTCTGGCCACAACGAGAATCGAAACCCGGTTTCTAGCGTTGTAACTTCACGGATATACCGCTGTGTCACTCATAAAAACGCAGAAGAGGTTGTCAAACGTGATGCAACTTAGAACCCCATTGATTTGCTTATAACCTATGTCTGTTTAAATAACTGCTTCGTATAATGTTTAAAGTTTTTGGAAACATTGACAATTTCATATTCATCCTTCCTCACCCAAGAAAAAAAATGTTATCAAAGAAATTACTTAATCAAGATAATATTTAAATATAAACCCCGCATCAAAACTGGTTTAACAAATCTGTTTATCAATCCCCAACTTTCTTAGAAGTTAGAAAATAAAATGCCTTTCACGATATGTTAAGTTTCATTAAACTGATCGATGAGCGAAACTCTGTAAGTTTTTAGTACTAGTTTAAATGTACAGATAATATCCGTAATCGACATGACATCACTACCAATGCACCATGCATACTATTTTATCACGAGGTTAACTTGTGCTGAAGTAAGTTTTCGTTTTGATAGCTTGACACTAAATAGTTTAGATTTATATAATTTAGTTCTTGAAAAACCTCTAGAGTTACAATAATACTACCATGAGGGGGCTCTAAAGGGGTTCTACGCTCGTTTTAGGCAGTAGTTTGTTTGGCAGCACGTGATGCACATTAGTGATGTGTGACAATGTAGTTACACGTGAACTTTATAAATAAGTTTGTACATTTAAATGTCATGAAAAAGATACTTTTAAATTGAATATATTATTTCATTCTATAAACTTCCATTTGGTGACTGGCATATCGTAGAATATTGTTTGATGAAGAAGCCAACTCCAGCAAGTCGTGAGAGGTCTTTGGTTAGAATGCTGTCAGTGAATAAAAGCACATTTGCTTCGTAATTATATTTATAATACAAGTCATAATTTCTTTAGCTCAGTCTGACTAATACTAAGAATAAACTACGTTTTTTATGAAACTATGAAGGTGACATTTCAAATGGCTGAACAAGTGGGACACAACGACAGACTTCTTATAAAGTTATAAACTTTAGCGAAATGTAAGTTGAGCTCTTTATAATTTTAACTCATCGATTGCAGTCTAAAGCCAGTGAATGTAAAATTGGGTCAATTTGTATACTACTCGCATGTGTAGTATAATGTTCATGGTCATTGTCGCTTACGTTACATTCACTTCAGTACAGTTTCATAGTTAGTAACCACATTGTAGACGTATCATTACTGTAACAATTCGAATTGAACTTAAAGAATGCTGTTAATATTACAGAAATTAAATAAGTCGTGTGCAAAAAAAAAAAAAAAAAAGTTATTTTAACATAACCACCCAGGAAAAAAACACACACACAAAAACTATTCAATGCATGACTAACATCCAACTATACTTTCATTAACTCGATTTAACCATACAGGCGGCTTATAGTTAAAATGAAGACGGATGTTGCCACGTCTCCTGAGTAGTCTACATGGATGACATTACTGACAATAATGGTGTTGTTTGCCTTGGTGATGTCGAATTCAACAACTATATTTATGTTGCTTTAAGTGGTTGTGATACACTTAGTTGTCAATTTACTGGGCTAATGGAACAACACTGTACACTGATAAAACTATTTCTAATTAAGTCTTGTAATGTCTAATGGATAAATTTTGAACATCGAATAATAATGATAATGCGTGGCGCCATCTTTATATCTGAACATAGTTTATGGTTTTAGTAAGCCTTGTGGAAATAGATGTACCATGTTTAAAACTGTTGCCTGATGAAGGTTCTGGTAAGAGGGCTGAAAGTTCACAAATAAAAAATGTTAACGTAGGTAAAAGTCCATATATAATTCTACAAATCTCTTTTGTACTGTTATTGACCGGTTCAACATATTTCTGAACCAAGAAGTACGTATATAGTATTACTATTAGTAAATTTGTATTAAATTTAAGATCTGAAATCGCATATCTTTTGATCCAGTCGAGAATGAAACATAACGTTATAAGTGTTGGAATATATAGAAACTTGAAAGTTTGTAGCTTGTTTGTAGCAATGGATAATTTTGTAGGGAATTTGCTGAAAACTATTATCGTTGATTCCAAATACACATAGTATAAAACAGTTGAAGTTGTACACGAACTGTCATTAAGAAAATACAAAAAAAAAATGAAAATAGCATGTTGGAAAGTTGGTACTGTTTTGATTGAAAATATAATTGTTACAGTAGTAGTTTGTATTCATTGAAAATATAATTGTTACAATAGTAGTTTGTATTCATTGAAAATATAATTGTTACAATAATAGTTTGTATTCGTTGAAAATATAATTGTTACAATAGTAGTTTTTATTCATTGAAAATATAATTGTTACAATAATAGTTTGTATTCATTCAAAATATAATTGTTACAATAGTAGTTTGTATTCGTTGAAAATATAATTGTTACAATAGTAGTTTGTATTCATTGAAAATATAATTATGTTACAATAGTAGTTTGTATTCTTTGAAAATATAATTGTTACAATAGTAGTTTGTATTCGTTGAAAATATAATTGTTACAATAGTAGTTTGTATTCATTGAAAATATAATTGTTACAATAGTAGTTTGTATTCATTGAAAATATAATTGTTACAATAGTAGTTTGTATTCATTGAAAATATAATTGTTACAATAGTAGTTTGTATTCATTGAAAATATAATTGTTACAATAATAGTTTGTATTCGTTGAAAATATAATTGTTACAATAGTAGTTTTTATTCATTGAAAATATAATTGTTACAATAATAGTTTGTATTCATTCAAAATATAATTGTTACAATAGTAGTTTGTATTCGTTGAAAATATAATTGTTACAATAGTAGTTTGTATTCGTTGAAAATATAATTGTTACAATAGTAGTTTATATTCATTCCTTTGTAAGATTTTTATGTTTCAGTGACAAAGTAAAAAGTGGATTATTCTTCATACACTATTATTATGTATTACACTTGTGTATTAGAGGATGATTAGAGAGTTAAAAAATTCTATTGAAAGGGTGTCTGAAGAATAGCATTCAGGTTAGAGTTGGCATTTACTAGTCGATTAGCACAATGTTCCTCAAACCATGGTACCTACATGGGGGGGGGTGGGGCTAAAAAATTTGGTGACAGGTGTTGCCAGCCAATTGCCTTTCCTGTAGTTAGCAGTTCAAGAAGAAAAAGTTGGCAGCATATGCTGGCAGCCAGTTGCCTTTGCTCTTGTCAGCAGTTCAAAATTAGTGACAGGGGAAGATTGTCTTAGTAGCTTTACCATGACAAAGATAGGGCGAACAAGTTTTGACAGTATTTCAATTACTTGGATAACTTGAATAATCGATAGTAATAACAATTGAAACCCTGATATCGATTGATTAATTATTTTCATGACAACTGACAAAATCGAAATTTTGATTAATTGATTGTTAAAATAATCAAAAACAGTAATGATTGGAAACAGTAATTTCAATTAGTCGATTAGTTTGAGTGACACTAATCGATGCATTTGCTGTTCATAGATAATCAGTTATATCGATTAATCTATAAATCACCCAGTTCTAATTCAGACACTAGTTAGGCTTAGTGACATAATACTACTGTTCTGTTGTAGGTTTGAATAGTGGGCATGGTCACTGAAGGTCGTTGAAACAAGTTACGTAGTTGAGCATATGTAGCTAGAATCATAAGTATTTTGAGATAAATGACCTGTTTTTCTGCCTGGAAGAAGTAACACTTTAACTACAAGAAGTTCTTCCACCTCGAAACCTGCAGCACAAGTGTGTTTTTATTTCTCTCAGAATAATTACCTATAACTGTTAATAAATATGAAATAATTTACCCACAAAATTTTTTCAAACTGTTTTCAGACATACTTCTAAAATAGGTAGTTTATATGCGTATTTAAACTGGGATATATACATTACCTCATTTACGCTATTTTCGTAATATTTAGGATTTCAGTTAAGATGGCAAAAAGTACTGTTGTACATGGTTCAATAACTTCAGGTATGCTTTAACTTACATTCATCATAAAATATATATGTTATAAAGCTTTTACTACTACTTTAATTTAAAAGATACTTCAGAGTTAGATACAATAATTAAAATTTAACTAAATAAAAGACGTATGGAATATTGAAGTAAATTTCAAATTTGTAAGTTGAGTAAGCAACGCAACAGACATGATTTACCTTCAGTGGCACGTCGTTGAAGTCTGAAAAAATACCATCACGTTGTTGATTTGTTGAGCATGATAACCTTCTATCTATGAGCAGCATTTTGGAACATTTAAAAAGTTACAATCGGGGTTGCAACTGTGACAGAAAGTTTTGGGAAAAATACAGGGAAGCTTTAGTGAACTTGCCTTTCATTTAACTTGTTTCTATTTCCAAATGCTTATAGATTTATATATTTTAAGCACTTTTTATTTATGCCACAGTATGTTAATTTTGCCGAGAAACATAATCTTCTGTTAGTACATGTGAATAAAATATCATAAGTTTGTCCGATAAAATGGGGCTCATGACGTCATATCTACCATAACTTAACAAAAAGGGGAAAATTTGGCCCTTCAATAAGTCCTCTTTTCACCCTTTCTTTCTCAAGAGAAAATAAGTTAAAATATTTTAACCTATTCATAAAAGAATCCTCTGAACCGTTTGAGATAAGCTAATATGTTTTTATAGATAAGTAGGCCCAAGTGATCCTAACTGGTAATTTGCATAGATAATAATTATCTATTTCTAACTTATCATCGATATGTCTATAAATATATCATAAAATTATATTATTTTTACTACTAGCAAGAGCATCGCTGCCTTGATGGTCTTAATGACTGTTTTTTTTTTACCACTCTGCCAAGTTCCTTTTCTTTAGTCATACTAAAGGGTTCCAACTGCCATCTGTATTAAACGTGGATACAAATTATGGTAACTTAAAGGCATTACCTGGCGCTTATTATAATTAAATATTATTTGTTCAACTTGCTGGGTATGGAATATGACCTGGTAGTTAAGGGGTGCTTTACTTGCAATCTGCGGGTCGCTAGATTGAAATCCGTTGCAAACTTGCTGTCCCTTTCAGCCATGGAACGTTATAATGTGATGGTCAATCTCATTATTCGTTGGTAAAGAGTAGTCCAAGAGTTGGTGTTGATTAGTTTACGTCCCTCCATTACTTAAAAACTAGGGGCGGCTAGTGCAAATAATCCTCAAGTTGCTTTGTGCGAAATTAAAAAAACAAACAAAAAACAATTGCCAATTGATCCAAGTCGTTATGTAGCACACCAGGAATCTCATTATTTCCGTTTAGTGAATCTAAATTGGTTTTCTTTTAAGATATAACATTTCACTTAATGAATTGCAAAGCTTTTTATTATTAAACTGTCTAGAATTTTTCCTACATCACAAGTACGATAAACTGACATGTAATTCCCAGGCCCAATTCTTATCATCCATTCAAAAACAGGAGTAACAATTAGCTACTCTAATCCTCAAGCCACTACTTATTGACCAACCAATAATGAATGAGAGGCTTGTATATTCGACCTTTAAAATCCTGGGGAAGCCTTCTCTAGTCCTGTTACTTTTTGTTACTCTTGATCTTTCTACTTACCACCAAGGAATCAATATTTATATGATTTAGGTAAATTCCACTGTTTCCCATATAATGTTGAGAATCATAAATATTGCTAACAGTTTCTTTTGTAAGAACAGACAAAAAGAAAACGCTTAAAAACCCCGCCAACTCATATCTTTCAAGAAAAACTTTTCATCAATTTCCTTTTAGAACACAATTCCCTTAAACCAGTTATTGCTTTTACTTTATTACTATAAACAATGCTGTTAGTCAGTCTTCTGTTAAAACCCCAAAGAGTCCAGTGGAGAGCCAAGAAGTTAAATCAAACCAGTATAAATAAGTTTACGTCAGATGAATTGCGATATTGTCAAACCAACTGTCTCCTGAGTAGTCTATCTACGTTACATTACTGATAATAATATTGTTTTTAGGTCTGGTGATATTTGTGATTGTACGCTTGTGTTTAGAGTCCGGGTTTCGATACCCGTGGCAGGCAGAGCACAGATAGCCCATTATGTAGCTTTGTGCTTAATTACAAACAAACAAACAAGCGCTTGTGTTATTTATTTGTCAACTCATTCAAACATATAAAATTCTGTAATCGCTAAATAAGGATGAATAAGTGCACAGATGAAAAAATCAAACGATTTAATTTGCCCAATGGCGATTTCCTGTTAAAGAAGGGGCTAATTCTATTTAATAATACCTAAAAGTTTGTATTTATTTATGTGGGCTGAGCTTTTATTATGTTTAGTAGTAATAGCAAAACGTGTCGAAATTCGACAAAACATATAGTTGTGGTATTTCACTCAATCATAAAGGTTTTAATGAGTCATCCCTTTATAAGCAATTTTAACAGAATTCTCAGAAGTCAGAAAAACATTAAATTTGTAAAAAGAATTTTAGAAAATTACACAGCAAATCTATTCGAAATTCAAATAAAAACATGTTCAGACGTGGTTATAACAAGTGTCTTTTCTTTAAAATAGAAAAAAGCAAAACATTTTTGTTAGCATAAAACGACTTAAACAATGCTCTGAAAACTGGCTTTTAAAACTCATTTTGGTGCTAGATCATTATGTGAAAATTACGATTTAAAACATTTGCAGTAGAAAAAAGTTTTTGTTTTGCTAAAATTTAACACCACAGACAGAGAGAAATTAATATGCATTTATACGAATTACTCTTAGTAGGTCTTACATTTAACATATAATTGTTTTATTGCGTATTTCTTTTTCACTTTATATTCATATGCAATGGAAGGACAGACATCTTTTTTTCTCAACTTATATTATTCTGCTAGAAGAACTTGTCGAAATTCAAAAAATATACAGAGTTTTGGTTATTCAAACATGGTTTGAAACTAAGGACTGTTGAATTCATATTGGAAAAAAAAATGTTTACAAACTTTCTTATAGACATTTTCAATATTTGCACATTTAGGGATCTAAATATTTAAGGGATCGAGTGATCGTACCCTGGATAGAGCTAACGAGTGCTAACCGTGAGAAAAAAATTGTCACAGCTAAGTGTAACCCCGACTTCCGTTTTTCCAAATTATTGTAAGATTATTGCTGTATATATTGATAACGTCTTTTTTAAAAAAATGCATAAAAAGGTATGGAGAACAAAGGATTTCGGTGATAGAGCTAACGTATCAGCCGACAACATTGGTTTTGACAGATATGAAAGAAGAATGAAACGGAAAATCAACTATAGATTATTACAGGAAACCAATGTGGATTAAATACTTATTCCGCTAGTAACTGTTCCGTGCTTGTATGTGGTTAACAAATAATTCGTAAAATAGGATATTTATAAAACTTTCTTATAAGTGGATAAGATCTTTATTGGTTTTTATGTGATGCTAATGGGATTAATGTGATCTGTTATACAACCAGTTTAGCTTAAATACGCGAATTATTTCGCGTTTGACGTAAGATTGTCCGTGAAAATAAAATTAACGAGGGTGGTCATGATATTTGATATTTTCTGAATATACATATACGAGTATTAGGTGTGGTACTTGTAGAATAATTGTACATTTAAATGGTCAACAAAATTTATGGTAGTAAAAGCGAAATGAATTACTGAGTCATTACTAATAGTAGTGAACAGTTTGAATTAATGTGAATATATACACATTGAAATATATATTGTTACGTATTTGGTCGTTTGTTAATTTCCGGTATAAATTATTTCCGAGGAATTTCAACGATACAAGTCCTTTCTTAATTAAAACT
>NW_013668272.1:43752-44859 GCF_000517525.1 Limulus polyphemus
AGTCTATCTGCCTCTCTATTTTTTATTTGCCGGGCTTATATACTAAAAAAAGAGGGCGTCCCAAACAAATTAGGAAATTCACGATCATTCGAGAAACTCCTCGCACACGCCAGCAGCGCCAATGCGCCAGCAGCGTCACGTGACTTCCGCTGTCGTAACAATATAAATGATGTTTCATTATAATCTGATTTGGATGCACTGCTGTGTATCTAACCTTTTGCTCATTGCTATCTGAAAGTTTTTTATTTCAAGTGTTTTGTTTTAGGCCAAATTTTATACATTTCTTTAAATTTAACAATATGAAATAAAAAAAGATTATTGTAACCTGAATAGTCTACCAACACTCAACCACAACGTGTGGAAGTTCACACCTGTAACTGATATGCAGGTTTGAATCTTTTATTCCCTCATTGGCTCGTCAATTTGCTGTTTGCATGAATCATTTTTATTTTAATTGGTTTGGCAATAGGGACAAAAAAATTGTTGATTGTGCTACTGTTAGCATTGGTTCATTGTTTTACTATCATACTTAATATGTTTGATTGAACAGGTTCCATACACTATTAGACATGACAAACACCTCGGAAAGCAACTTTGAGTAACATTCCTTTCACCTTTTCCATTAGATATAAATATATAGATTATTTTTGAAAACATGGTCAGCAGTTCATTCAATCACTTAATTAATCATTATTGTTTTTAGTCACTAATTACTACTTAGTTTCAGTTGCTGGTTTACTGTCGTCGTCTGAAGAGTCATGATAAGGACTGCGTGTGGTAGGAAGAGTCAGGATTCGATCCTGGTCGTTCTATCTAGAAATATAGGTGAAATGTACATTCGTCTTGGACATCACCCTATACACACTTGATTCGATTGTCTATTTGGATGTTTTCAAGAGGATATACAGGTTTCGCTCTATGCTGGTTGAATATGTTTTAAATTAGCTGGATGTAAAAATGCTTCTTTTATCGTATTTCTGTGCGAATAGCATCCCTTTATTTTAGTATAATTCCACTAGCATCCCTTTATTTTAGTATAATTCCACTAGCATCCCTTTATTTTAGTATAATTCCACTAGCATCCCTTTATTTTAGTATAATTCCACC
>NW_013668272.1:45592-48400 GCF_000517525.1 Limulus polyphemus
TCCCTTTATTTTAGTATAATTCCACCAGCATCCCTTTATTTTAGTATAATTCCACCAGCATCCCTTTATTTTAGTATAATTCCAATTAAATATGTGATATTGGTTACAACAGATAGATCAATATTACAGAGGCTCGTGTATTTATTATGCTCCTGAATGCTTTATTTAGGTATTGGAGTCCACATTACGGGTTATGTAAATTGGGTGTTTTGTTCTCCAATAGGTCTTTAGGTGAAACTTAGCTGAATGGACGGTAACTGGCTGTTGTAGAAACATCGTCCTCTACACTTCTTTTTCTGCAACAGGCAGTTGCCATCCTTTAAACTAAGTTTCATCATGAATACTCTGCCTAAACAATATATCATTGATCTTTAGGTGGTTTGGTGTGTGCTAACTGTTTATGAAATATTCAGGGTATCCATTACCAAAGAGAGTTGTTCTGTTGGTTTTCTCAATTTTGTTTATTAATATTATAATTATAAACTTTAATTACCAATCTCATAGTAAATGCACGAATGCATAAGTATGGAATTAAATTCATTTTATTTTTCTGAAAATAAATAATAAAGTTTTGCGAGACAACATCAGAATATTTTCCCTTGATGAAACTATTGTTCTTAAGTAATAATTACTTTTCAGTTCTTGTTGACTAAGGGTTGAATAACGTGCTACAATAGAAGCAAACGACTCAGCACCTCAGAAAGGCAAATATTTTATTTTATTAAATTAACAATCTGTGATTTATAAGCACACCATTTGTTATTTGTTCATTTGCTATTATATTAGTATACGTAAGCAGTTTACTGCTACAGGCAAACAGTGTTAGTTATACTTCAAGATTATTAATAACTCATCATTTGGCTTACAAGATGTATTTTAACTTGTTAGTTCACCCTTTTTGTTAATAGAAAGATAAAACAGTTAAACTAATTAGCGTTGGATATATATAAGCATAACTGTACAAAATGGGTTCGCCTGTTGTTCTTTAATTAATGAAACATGTTTATTCTAGAAATATCCAGAATACACGTGCGACAAATAGATTGAGTTTGTTTATAATCCAAAGCACTAATATGTGTCAACCGTTTGTCTAACTTAAGGTCATCTCACGACAAACAAACTTTCATAAAATGGTACAGTTTGCGTGAACGAAAAAGATCCATTTTAACTCAAATACATTCATGCGTGATTGTGTTACATTTCTTTAGTTTGCAGAACCAGTCGTTATTAGGTACAGTGATGTTTAAGAATAGATTTCGGAGATTGCATTGTTACACGACTCGTAATGAGTTCTTTAGGTAGAATTATTTACTTGATAAGAGGCTACTTATGAAGTGAACGTTACGTGTACTTTCAGCTTGGTCGATTCGAAATAAGCACACCATAAAACCGAACCGAATGACGTGCATTAAGATTACAAACAGAAATTGGAACGACACAAATTACGAGTTAAATGAAATAATATAAGTATTTACAATAGTGCTGGATAATATAAATTGAATAAGCATATCAAGGATGAGTAAAGTTTAAAAAGATTAACAGAAACAACCATATTCTATACAAATACCTACTCGTCCTCTTCCCTATAACTTAGGTTTGAATAAACTATAAGGACTATCAAAGAAGACATTTTGTACCTTAAACAAAGTGTTAATCTAACTTATGTTAAATTTTCGATTTTAAAGCTAACAATAAGAACATTTTGTTAATGTAAATTTCAAGTATAACTCAATCTCACTATAATCAACATGGAAACTGTGCCAAAAACTGGTGTAGTAGTGAAATCCATAGGCATAGAAATCCATAGAAATCAAAACTTGTCCAACCCATCTTAAGATTAGTGAGAATAATATTAGTTGATAAATATTGGTGAATCAGTTTTGATAGAATACTGTGAAATGAGGCTTGCAGTTTCAGAACACTAGACACGTGGGAACGTTTATGTCCTGTATTTATTGTACTTGGTGAAATGGGTATAAGTCCAGAAATTTAACATTCAATATGTTGGATTTGAGTCCAGATGGAATAGAGAAGTGTAATAACCTCGAACAGATTAATAATTTGTTTCACAGAATTCGAATCCAAACAGACCGATAGCCATTTTATGGTTCTCGGTACTTCTTGATATATGTGTTTGTTTATTTTTCATGAAAAGTATTATTAAGACTGGAAGTCTTACTGCAAATGTTGTATTAACTTAAATGAAAATCCATTCATTTCTGTACTATTCTACTAATTCAATAAGAGTATTCAAAACTCTTTATAAAGTTTAAAACATTATTTTGCTTTGTAATAAATAAAGGGCATTTGAAGCGGTGGCGTGGAGTTACAAAGTTTTAAACCAATTACATACTTTAAAATAACAATTTTTGTTGTGCCTAATTACTAAAGTAATTAAATTCATCAATAGAAATGATGTTGTTAGGTAGTTTTTGTTGGTATATTAGTTAATAATTGTGTCCAGATATACATATATATTAGGAAAGCTAAACATTGAAAAAAGTTAATACATCAAAGGGAAGGATAGCGCGAAATTTATGTAGTATATCCAAACCTTAGGTGAAATATAATTAAGTGTAATTTTATGGAGTGAAAAAATGTGAAGCAAATAAAATAAATCGCAGTCAACAAACATCCAACACCAGGGGCACAAATCACAAGGTGGGTCACTATGTAATGTGTTCTGTTATTTTGGGGGTACTAGCGGAAGTAAGACCCAAACTGCATTGAGGGTACACCGTCTATCCAGTTTAACCTCAATTTATACGGCCTCACATGCTTAAGGAAAAAAGGAGCAGACGTGGGTGC
>NW_013668272.1:49343-59077 GCF_000517525.1 Limulus polyphemus
AACTTCAATGAGAGTCCATTTATTTCTGTAGTATTTTAATAATTTAATAAAAGTATTCAAAACTCTTTATAAAGTTTAAAACATTATTTTGCTTTGTGGTCAGTTTGAAAAAAATTATCCAATTTTGTCGGTGCAGAAAGTAATCTTAAAACTAGGCGAGAAGCTAAAATATCTTATCTGTTGTATATTTTCTAAAAATATGTTGTTATTATTATTATTTTTGCACATAAAACTACGAATTAATTTGTTTTCTTTCGCTTAAAATGTGTTAAATTACCCCCAGGGGTGTTAGCATTAGAATATCCTTAAGTTAGAAAACCGTAATTACCTTCATTAACTTATAAAACTTTTTTTTTACGTGAGTAATAGCATCCGTAAAGTAATATTTAAGTAATATCTTTAAGTGAACGATAGATATTAGAAGTTACTACGGTAAAGCATTCATGAAAGGTACTAAGAAGATCATTTCGCTCAATTACGTTGCCTTTTCTATTACAAATTGTAACATTGCAAGACAAAATAACATCATGACTCGCATTACTATGATCAATTGATAAGCATTTTCTAGTAGTACGAGTCCCACTAAGTTATAATAATACAAAGCTTTTCCAACCTAAAACATTGAAAACATTTTCATGGATGTTGTTATATTTCAACACAATTAGCTAAGTGTCTCTTAAGTATTGTTTACCTTTTTTCACTCCCAAGTTCATAAATAAACAACTCCTTTTCGTACCAGGCTTACGCTTGGATATATATAATGGGAGGTGTGTGTGTGAAGACAACTTAATATTTCATTTCTTATCTGAAACTTGAAACTGGTAAAGATTAAAAGGGAATACGTTTCCTCATAATAGTATGAAATTTCCAAATTTGTATGAGGACATACATATGTGCCCGATGACAGTGAAAGTTTAATATTTATTCTGTAGTATAATACCAGACATTGTTGCTATGTGATATTTAAAACATGTGGTATAGTTTGAAAGTTCGCAAGATATAACACAGGTATTCCGTAAGCGTATTTTACATCTTAGACAACCTATTTACTTTGATGGAAAGATAAGTAAAATAATCACTTACTTGCGGACATATTTTACAATGATATTTCCGTTCATTGACGTTGGAAGCAGCACTAGCTGGGAAACTCTTTACTACTGTGTTGATTGGCTGAGGCATGACGTCGGGGCAGTTGCTACTGGTAGTAATACTGCTGGTGTTAATGCAGTTGTTATGGCTACCATACATATTATGCAGCTTGTAAGGAGGCTCCATCTTTGACGATCTTGCCTCTTCCATTGAACAATCAGGACCTGAAAATACTAATGAAAGTAAAATATTATTTTATTGGTCACTCCTTTCTGAAGCTTTCTAAACGTTAAAAAGAACGTGTCAGTTTTTGTATCAGCTAAAATTGAAAGCGTCTCAATACGAGATTTTCTTCTACTATTTTTATACCAGATAATTAGAGACTTCTCTACCAGTTGTCGTGCTATACGAGAGAGAGAAAGAAACAATTAACATGCGCATCATTAGAAACAGCTGTGAGACTTTACTTCTGCGTTCTTATGATACATTATTTTATTTCTCCTTTGGGCGTGTTTCGAAACTTCCGATATTGTTAAGGTTCTAGTGCAAAGGAGTCATATAAAACTTTGTATTTTATATGCTTTAATGACGTATGTGTGTAATGAAGAACTAGCGTACGTTAATTCGTTATTCTATTACCACAGGCCTGCGAATTTAAACTTCATAAAAGTTGTTTTGGTTTTAATAACGGATTTTCCATAATTCAGCTACACAGATTTCGATAATAATATTCATTTGTTTCTATAATGTAAGAATTATGTTTGTTAACGAAAATACAAACAAACTGAAGAAAGGGAAGAACATTGATGTCAAACGAATATGCATTCTCATTCATCCTGAATTGTGTGTGTGTGTGTAATATCTACGTCTTTAGTCTCAAAACTACGTATTGTGGTCTTTTTTTATGTACTGCGTTAAGACGTTTTGTGAAAAATCTGTACGTGACGGAGAAAAATGGATATCGTTTTCGGATTCAGCGTACAGGAATTACTGTAGAACATGTAAAACTTTCAAGACAATAAAACCATCGCAGGCCTGTGTAATTTCTCTGTGGAATAAAAGCATAAACAGTTGTAGTCTGTCGAAATACTGTACTTGTTTTCTGTCTTAGAAAATATTCGTTAGTACAATCATCTTTTCCCATTAAAACTTATTTAAAAAAAGGAGGGATAAAAGAGAGAGATTGTGTTTCGGTATATTTCGAGAGCATTACAGCAATCTGAAAGAAAATTCAATCTATGTATAATTCTGAAAAGAAAAAGAGCAAGATGTAATTACATTTTAATGAGTAAACTGCGTTTATTGTGGTCGTCAAGGCTTCTTTTGACAACTGTGTTATCAAAAGTGTATGTATTTTATTCCTGGATACGTGTATTTAATAAACACCTGACATACATGGTTATTTATACTGTTGATATTACCCTGTTGAAAATAACTTGTAAATAACACAGTATAACAGTTACTAGTATGTCTGATTGTACTCCAGCAAATTACAAGTTTCAATGATACAGAAAGCATAAAAGCTTATTGTTTATGGATTCTCTGCTTCTAGCGCCCTTTAGCAAGGGTTAGGGTTAACTAAGTACCTTGCTGAGGTGAAATAAATATATTAAATGACTAAACAACAGTATCTATAGAAACAGTCCAAGATAAAATGATACACGTTTTTCTTTACTCAAAGATTACTTTGTGGTGTTCATTTAGACAAGTCTGTTGACACACAGCTTGAGCAAGATGTGAGCGATCAAGAATTGAGTTAAACGCTGGCTAGATGTAGTAACCAGATTTCTAGAGAAACATTAAAGGATTTTGTTATACGATATACTTCTCCTATTTATGATTTTTAAGTGTTAAAGGAGATACTAATTTCTCTATATTTGAATTTCTTGATTCTGATGTTGCCGTGCCCCGGTGGGACAGCGGTAAGTTTAAGAATTTATAATGTTAAATCCGGGGTTCGATTTCCCTAGTTGGACACAGCAGTTAGCCCATTGTGGCTTTGCTCTCAAACTGATGCTGCCTGGTAGCTGACGCACCTTTATAGTATAAGCTTATGAATTGTGAAGTCGATTAAATCTAATAACGACTCATAAAAGATTTACTGAAGTTCACCAGCTGCTTTAATTAAAAGTCAGTATGAGGAATACCTCATTAAAGCTTTATCATAAGAAATGTCGGAGCAAATGATAAAAATAAAGTACAAGAAAAGCTCCATTTTCCTTTGAAATGATAGGACAGTATAATCAGTTATAAATGTTAAGGTTTTAGCTGCCTCGTGTAAATATGGTTCCAATGTTGGAAAATCATCGATACAAATATATGAAGCTACAGATAGCATCACTCCTCGGATTCCAATGATTCCCCCTAGCAACAGCTTATGGCAGTAGTTTAGTTTACATAATCGAACTCCATCCATTGAAATACTTACTAAAAGATTTAGTTATTGGAGTAAACGCTCGGGACTCAGCATCTACTTAATACTTCACTATGACAATAACTGCCAACATGATACTTGAAACAACCTGCACTCGTCTTAGATGTGGTTTCAACTTCCTCTATACTTTTATTGTACTGCTACTGACTACATTGGGCTTTGATGATTTTCTACCCTCACTAAAACTGAGTTATGCTTGCCTCATCTACATTTCAATCACTTTCAGCCCAAAATGTTCTCATAAGCTACACTCACTAAAATTGAGTTATACCCGCCTATCTACCTTTCAACCACTTTCAGCCCAAAATGTTCCCATAAAAAATTGAAACAAGCAGTGGGTAATACTAAGTAAAGCAACTGTGATAGTTTCCTGTTTATAGAAGTCGGATGTTTTTTACTATGTATAATAGTAAACTGGCCATCTCAATTTTGCATACTTATGTAGATTTTCACTTTTTTTTTAGGTAAGAAAGAAGAGTAACGAGTACGATTATCTCCCTGTATTACAGGATTATGCAGACATACATTTCCGTTGCCGAAAATTCATACCATACAGTTCTCTGTTGATTGGCAGTTATTTTTAACGCCTGACTCCGATCATTAACAGAAACATCATCGGAGCAACCTGTACTGAGCCCGTATTGTCGTGAAACAGGTTATACAAAGATGTACATGATCGTATTAGCTTGCTCATTTAATATTTTGCATCTTAATAATCTAATTTTTCTGTATATACCTATCATTGATCCAGTTTACAAAAAGTAACAACAAAAAACAACGTGATGATGTTGACTGGATTAAAAACTTGTATGAAATGCAGGTAGAAAACAATAGGTTAGACCTCCCCCTATTTTGCTCATGTAGAGAAATAAATTAGTTCTTGCTTGCATATGTTTAGCAGTTAACATATAATTTCACATCACTTTTTATGGGCATATTTTCAACACATACAAAAAATCGTCTACAAAGTAACTAAGACTAATATAATTTTGTTTTTAAAAATATTTTTCTATCTATTAAAGCTGAAGTCCTCCAGTGGCACAGCGGTATGTATGCGGCTTACAACGCTAAAAACCGGGTTTCGATGCCCGTGGCGGGCAGAGCACAGATAGTCCATTGTGTAGCTTTGTGCTTAACTTCAAACAACAACATTAAAGCTGAATGGATATTATGCAAATAAAGCAAGTGGCAAAAAGACTGACAAATCAGGTACAGTGACCTTTTCTTCATAACACAAGGTGCAGTAATAATTTAATTCAATTAAGTTATCGACAGCTTTTTAGCATTGTTAAACGAATAACTTTTCAATACAAGATCAACTTATGCCCTCATCATTCTTTAACTGAGGACGTCAGACAGTTGGTTTCGTAACGCGACATTGTTATTCTAGATACAATACTCATGCCCCTTAGCTTATTCTTCTAGGTTCAACACCCTTGCACCTTACCCTACTCTTCTAGGTACAACGCTCATGGACTTTACCTCACACTTCTAGATACAACACTCATACACGTTACCTTACTCTTCTAGGTACAACGCTCATGGACTTTACCTCACACTTCTAGATACAACACTCATACACGTTACCTTACTCTTCTAGGTACAACGCTCATGGACTTTATCTCACACTTCTAGATACAACACTCATACACATTACCTTACTGTTTGAGATACAACAATCATGCACATTACCTTACTGTTTGAGATACAACACTCGTGCATATTACCTTACTGTTTGAGATACAACAATCATGCACATTACCTTACTGTTTGAGATACAACACTCATACACGTTACCTTACTGTTTGAGATACAACAATCATGCACATTACCTTACTGTTTGAGATACAACAATCATACACGTTACCTTACTGTTTGAGATACAACACTCATACACGTTACCTTACTGTTTGAGATACAACAATTATGCACATTACCTTACTGTTTGAGATACAACACTCGTGCACCTTACCTTACTGTTTGAAATACAACACTTATGCACCTTTAAATGCTCAACAATTATCAGGATTATTTTCTGCTTTTTTTCTTTTCAAGCATGGAATCTTACTGAGGGTGGGGGTATTAGAGAGAGAAAAGAAATGAAACAGCACATCTTCTCGTCTATCTTGTTTGAAGAACTTATCTTAGCACTTACCGTACTGTTGAGAGTTGTTGTTAAAATGAACAACCTGTATGGTAAGCTGAATGTATATTAGACGACATATGTATTCCGATTTGTGTACGCCTTTAATACGAGATCGATACACAGTTGATGGTGTTTTTCAGGTTTGTAGAATTTATTGTGCATATTAACCAGATGAAACTCATCTCGCTTAATTGACGAGATAAAAAAATCTTTTTTTCAGTATAATCGCAACTACTTGGAAAAAAAAATCGTCGATTTTTTGTGGTTATAACTACATGCAGGATGTTCATATTCCAAACTTTAGAATTGCAACCTCTTATTGTTTGTTTAAAAGTAACTTTAAGTTTAGTAGAGTACTTACTATACATACTAAAACATTATATGAACAATAAAAGGCTGTGTATACAAGTATGGTGTTTTCAGTGCACTAGTAACTAATTCAGTGCAATAATAGCAACCGAAAGAAGGAGGAGAAACGGCCGAAAATGGTATGTGGAATTATCCGAGTTTCTGACTGACTGAGTAAAAGAAAGAGACAAAGATAGAGGAGAAACGGCCGAAAATGGTATGTGGAATTATCCGAGTTTCTGACTGACTGAGTTAAAGAAAGAGACAAAGAAGGAGGAGAAACGGCCGAAAATGGTATGTGGAATTATCCGAGTTTCTGACTGACTGAGTTAAAGAAAGAGGCAAAGAAGGAGGAGAAACGGCCGAAAATGGTATGTGGAATTATCCAAGTTTCTGACTGACAGAGTTAAAGAAAGAGACAAAACACAGTGTAAAAAAGGTGAAAATCTTACTATAATGGACGTAGTGTATATATGTATATCTATCTATCTATGTATGTGATCGAAATAAGAAATCCAATGTGGTGCCGTCTATTGAATGGCACTACAAACAAAAATTCTAGTAAATATTAATTTACAATCAGTAGTAACGAATTAATTATAGTGGGCCATGCTTTTAATTCCACATTTTCGGACGGAAACGTTTGAAACAGTTACCAGAGTCATTGGTACCTTTGGTGTGTTCGTGTTCCATTTACAGTAGTGTGTTTGACATGCCCCTATAAATTTAATTTCAACCATTCTTTTTTTTTACCATGCACATGATATCCGTCTTGCAGCTTCCATACCATATGACTAACTAGAAACTATTAATAACACGTACATTTTTTAGTTGACATGTTAAACGACATTTGGGAAACACTGCACCACAAGAACTACAAGATTTATCTGTAAACTTTATCATGTAACCTATATTGTAACCTAGCACCGGGCCTTGTCCTAAGTTCAATTAAACAAACTGGGCTGACAAGAAATTGCTAGTTACCATACGTACCGGAAAACTGCCATCGCCCCAGTTTTTAGTCGTATTTTTTTTTGTCCTGATCAGAACAGCATAAATAGTAGGTTGTCCCAGTTTCTCTGTACATATGTGAATTTGATAGGCACGGTTTGTCATTACGCACATTTTTTTTTTTAAGTTTTAGCTGTAGTATCGTCTGATAGAGACATATTACACGGTAGTGTGTTCCTTCCCTCTCTGCTAAGTTTTTAAATCCTATCTATCATTGGACATCCGCGGGAATTGGGACTTGAAGACCTGCCTGGGCGCGAGAAAGAAAACGAAGAACTAACATTTTCCTTTTGAGTGGGTTGAAAACAACTTCGGCACGTTTTCTATTTTGTTTATTTTTAACTAGATAAGCTTTTAACACATTTTGTTTGTCTATGATTTCAAAACGTGACGCAATAAACATCAGATTATGTAGCAAATGTAAAGTGTATTGTAATTTAAACTGTTTCTTAGATGGTTACAGTGTCATTGTATGGGGGGGGGGATAACTCAGTTTTTTATTCTGGAAATCTGGTACCCTTAGGAATTACCACAATACAGCTCAAAATCGTTAACCAATAACACGTTTATAACAAAAACATAAGTCTGAAATATGTTTGAAAGATTTAAACAAGTTCTTTCTTATCTGCAGTAGCAAACCCTTAAGGTCACAAAACACTCTTTGACCGCGGCAAAACTAACTCTAAGTTTGACGTGACTGATTTAAATCAGAAAATTATAATATTAAAATAAAGGCGTAAACAAATATGACTAGACACGTGCATTTGACGATTTTTCTTGGAAAATGTAAGGAATAACCTCATTTTAACATCCGCGAAATTAAATCTTAATGTTCATTTGGTGAAAAATAAATATAAGCATTTCTATTGAGGGAATGTTTAAAATTCACAACTAAATTGTGAATTTTAAACGTTTCTTCTAAAGTGAAATGAAATCGGTACGCATAATCAATTTGATATTTCTTTTCTTTTTGCTCTTCAAAGATTCCCCCAAGTGGTACAGCAGTATGTCTGCGGACTTACAACACTAGAAACCTGGTTTCGATACCCGTGGTGGGCAGAGCACATATAGCTCAATGTTTAACTTTGTGCTTAACTTCAAAAACAAACTCTTCAAGGAACCTTCCACCCAGGCCCCCAGTGGCACAGCGGTATGTTTGCGGACTTACAGCGCTAGAAACCGGGTTTCGATACCCGTGGTGGGCAGAGCACAGATAGCCCTTGTGTAGCTTTGTGCATAATTAAAAACAAACAAACAAACCTTCCACCCATCCCATTAACTCCAGGGTAATTCTGAAAGCTTGTAATAAAAGAAAATAAAACACGGGTTTTCATACCCGTGGTGGGTAAAGCACAGACAGCTCATTGTTTAACTTTGTGCTTAACTTCAAAAACAAACTCTTCAAGGAACCTTCCACCCATCCCATTAACTCCAGAGTAATTCTGAAAGCTTGTAATAAAAGAAAATAAAACACGGGTTTTCATACCCGTGGTGGGTAAAGCACAGACAGCTCATTGTGTAGTTTTACGATTAACAACAAACGAGGTACTCTTGAAAGTTAGAATTAGCTTTTGTTCGTCCATTCATTTTTGATTTTTTTTATATATATACAAATAACAGTTACTTGTATACTGCAAATATTTTTACAGCTAAAGGAAAATCTGGGCATTTCAAATGTTGAAAACAAAACAACTTTCCATTTCTGTGTGGCTGGGCATCGCCTGTTGGTTAGCGTTTAGGATAATGAATCCAAGGGTCTATTATTCGCGTCGTTGCCGCAAAATTGCGCTCCGCAATTTAGAGTCGTGAGTACCTTATAAGACTTACGATCAAATCCCATTATGTGATTAGAGTAGCTTAAGGCTTAGTGTTGGGAGCTATTGACTAGTTGCCTTCTTTCTAGTCTATAAGTTCAAAATTAGTGACAGCTAGCCCTTGTGTGGCTTTGCACTAATATCCGAAACGTATCATTTCCTACTTCAACTGTCGGCCTATTGACTTCAAACCGTTCACTACTGATGGGGCCCACATAGTGCAGCATATAATTAACTTCAATGCAGCATATTTAATAATTCGAAATTTTTAACCGGTTATAATACTGAGTTTACAGAACTGAGCAAAGAAAAATATATGGTGTGTATGTGTGTGTATATATATATATATATTTCTATGACTGGAATGTTATTTGGGAAAACTTGTATAAATAACAAAATCACATATCCTATACATGAATAGTTTAGAAAAAATGTGTTAAACAAGCCCATCGGTAATGTTAGGTTTAAAATGTATATATAATGTAATTTTGTGGGGACAAATATGAAGAAGTAAAAGAAGTCGAGCCGCAATAAAATGCTAGAGCACACACACGTCTGCTCCTTTTTTTCCTTAAGCATGTGAGGCCGTTGAAATTGAGGTTAAACTGGATAGACGGTGTACCCTCAATGCAGTTTGGGTCTTACTTCCGCTAGTACCCCCAAAATAACAGAACACATTACATAGTGACCCACCTTGTGATTTGTGCCCCTGGTGTTGGATGTTTAGCCGCAATAGAATATTAGAGCACCCACGTCTGCTCCTATTTTTTCCTTAAGCATGTGAGGCCGTAGAAATTGAGGTTAAACTGGATAGACGGTGTACTCTCAGTGCAGTTTGGGTCTTACTTCCGCCAGTACCCCAAAATAACATAACACATTACATAGTGACCCA
>NW_013668272.1:60059-73002 GCF_000517525.1 Limulus polyphemus
TGGGTTGGACAAGTTTTGATTTCTTCCAAAGTATCATGTGCCCCTTTTTTTTAGCTTTCCTAATATATATAGACGCAGAATTTTAAACTAACAACCTAACAGTATCATTTTTGTCTATTAATTTAATTATTTGACCAATTAGGCATAACAAAAATCGTTATTTTTATTAATGTAATTGCTTTTAGAACTTCGTAACTCCGCGCCATCGCTCCAAATGTCCTGTATTTATAAAAAGTCTTTCTTTTCAAAACTATCAAACAACATCATAGCTGAATTTTACAGATTCACGTGTTTTTACATAACTTTTTTACATACATTATGTAATAGAATTCTCAAATGATAAATGTTTATTTTTTCTTTTTGTTCGGAAGGATTTCACATAATAATAAATAGAAATTAATAGGGCTAAGTCTGATAGAAATGTTCATGGTGATATTAAAATACAACTACAAGTGATATATGTATATCTCGTGTTATACTACGGTGAAATGTGGTTTTAATATATAACTTTCACATTTCAAACATGTCTCAGCCACGATAAAATTTATTGAAGACAAACTTTTAACCAGATTTTTCAATGTCATCTTCATAGCATTACTAAGCGACCCTGATTTTAGTATTTCTTGGCAACAAAAATTATGTGAGCTATATTAAATTTCAGAAATTTCGGCGATCCTGGTGTCAACTCGTGTTAAAGAACAAGCTTTTTGTATATACAATTTTACGGTCTGCTACTATGGTGATATCGACCACTAATTAAATACTGGATATTACATTCTTCGGGATTGACGACCCATGTACAAAATTTGAACGAATTTTGATATATAGTTAAGTTTGAACAAGATGTTTGTCATGGACGACGGACAACATCAGTTTCTCATAAATGGTGTAAACGGAAGCCAATTTTATACATGTAAATGGGGGAAAAGCTATTAAGTATCAGATAGTGTAGGAATATTGTCCTGCTACTTCTCCTCTTATGAAATATAAATTGAAAATACATTTAACATATACATTTAAAAAAGCAGCACTAGAGGTATTCTGGTGTATTATGACCAATATTTATGTTGGTAGCTTTTTAACTGTATACCAGCCGCTTGGTGGCTGCTTGATCCATTAGCAAAGGACGACATATTCTTTTCCATCATTTAAATATTTCAGCTGGATTAAACTGTAAATTTTCATCCATTTGTGAATTTTATAGTTTATATGGAATGTGATAATTGTTTTAAACTTAAAATGTGTAATATATCCAATTCACATAATATATCTTTGAAATGTTATTCTTGTGATGAGCCATCAAAATGAAACTTTAGGTGTTATTGTAAATGAATTTTGTATTGGTGAAAAGTTATCAAAACGTTAATACAAATGTATTATGTTCCTACCAGTGATAAGTCGTCCCAGATTCCGTAAACATTTTTTCAGACACTAATTCTATAGTTTAAAATTTTCTGTTCCTATCGACCTCTAGTATACCAGGCTGGCTCTAATGCTTTGAAAATATGCTACTGCTCTATACTACAATAATTCAATACAGTTTTAGCTCTGTAATTGATGAATTACTTTCGTACGGCAGTATAGTTTTTAATCTTCAAACAATGCATATAGAAATAACAGCTTGTGTCATTTAAATACCTGTTTTGGATTCTATTTATTCATTCTCCGATTTGCATGAATGTATTTCTATCCAATAAACTCTTATGATATCGACAGCAAGGTCTGTGAGGACATAATTCAGAAATATAATAACCGCATCTTTTACAGTACGCAAGTTCTGATGATGATGATGAAGTCTCGACTCGTCATCATAACTTATATATACAGTACATAACAGAATTACCAAATGATAAATGGTCGGACATTTATCATTATGTGAAATCCCTCCGATCAAAATAAGAATCATTATTTGTGATTTGGTACTTCTATTATATATTGCATATAAGAAAACTTATCATGATGACCCGATATTATGGTCTAAGCGTTTTAATTATAAAAATCAGAACTTGCCCACTATAAAAGTTGCTGTATTTTTGGGTTAATTATTCAGTTCAGTAGGTTTCTCACTAAACATTACATTGTAGGGATATTCTTCAGGTAACCTGTAGATAACTTTTGTTACCCCAGTATACCGAACATCGAAATAAAAGTGTTTTGTTTGGAGAAACAATAAAAGAGTGAGTTCAAAATTGACCTTCATTGCGCCAATCAAATCTTAAATTTTGATAGTTTGTTTCACATTTATTTTTGAGGCTTCTATAACGAAACAAATTTTCTACACCACAAGAAAACTGTCAGTGGCGTATGTACGCGCTCTGAGAACTTTTCTGTTGCTAACTAACTACAAACCCAGCTTCATTATTTACTTGCTTATTAGGGCCTGTAGCATTTGTTTATCTTATTTTTTTCTACTCAACAAAATAAAATGTGAACACATTTCCTTTTCCCGCTATCATAACTTTGATTTTTGGAACAAAAAACTTAGCCCTCTTAGCAATACTAAGTGGATTACTGTAAGTAAATGCTCTGTGTATTTCTGCGTTCCCTACGTAGAAAACAGAGATTGATTCTTAGATATCAACTCCCTAAACTGTTACATAAGTGCTACACCCAAACGTAATTGAATTGTTTTTAAACAATCATATCAAACATTTTTTTTTCCATTCGAAAGATTACATAATTATTCTACTTTGTTCATGGATCATTTACTCGTATACGTGTAGTAGCTATAAAGCTACCTACATTGACAAAGCGAAACACCACTTAATTGTACGTATCCATGAACACATGAGAATTTTATATAGAATTGGTCACTGTTTATCACTTCCCTATATCTGTGTTATCCGCACTCAATGTCAACCTACTGGTCACAACATCTCGTCAATGGACTTTTAAAGTTTTAGCTACGAGTCACACAAATATGAAATATTTATAGGTTTTTATCATTTTATATTAAGACTTCTTGGACCTACGTTTTTTCGGACATCATGATTAAAGAGAGTTTACTTATTTAACAAAATCTCCTAAGTTAAATAATAACTTAATTTCTGTTGAGTTAAGCTTATTTTAATTCACTCTCACTATCTGTATAGGTAAATTTACTTGTATATTACCTCCGCCTCTGAAGGTGGATAGAGGTTATGTTTCCACCCCTGTGTGTTTCTTTGTCAGCAAGATTTCTCAAAAACGGCTGAATGGATTTGGACGAAAGTTGGTATATACATTTGGACTATGTCCCAGCTTAGAAGTGATTAGTTTTGGAAGATCAAGGTCACGACAAGATCATGAACATCAAACAAATCCATATCTGCCAACATGGAGACCGATTTTTCACACTATTTTTGCTCTATAATTTAGTCAAAAATGATCGAATTTTGATTAAACTTGGTGGATGTACGTAGAATATTATTCCTCGTTGTCTTGCTAAAAATGGTTCGGACATACGGACACAAGTTTTGTGAGCCGTATATGATCAACGCTGCGAGGCAGAGGTATGCGCCTTACTGAGTCCCCCTCTAGTTTTATTGTGGAGCTGTGTCCAAGTCCATGGCCCCCCAGTAGCTCAGCGGTAAGTCTGAAGGCTTATAACGCTATAAACCAAGTTTCGATACCCATGGTGGGTATAGCACAGATGGGCCTACTGCTTAGCTTTGCACTTAAGAACAACCAAACCAAAACCCACGTTCGTGATCTGCTTTTTACAGTATTTTTGAGTATTTATTTCGCTATATATGGGTTCAGCTTTACCTATAAACTACTACAGCCCCTCTACCCCTTTTATAATTTTGGAATCCCTAAAGTGTTAACTATATTGGTACATTGAAATATGAAGTTATAATCTATTTATGGCATTGCCTCACTTGAATTAGGATAATCTGGAATCACTTGACACCCATTTTAAATTAATACCTTGACACCTTTAACTTATGTTGAAATAAGCAAATATAGAATCTTGAAATACTTTCTCACTTTTGCTAAATTAATGTGATGTAAATTTAATTAACGCCAAGCATTTTATTTTATTGAAGAGAGTTTTAAGGTTAACATATTTTAAAACTATATTCGTTGTTATCAGTATCAAAGAATGTGTTAACTATAAGAACATGCTTCTATATTTATTGTATGCTTTTAGCGAGCTTCTAGATTAAGGATTCGCTCATGAAAAAAAACAACAAAAACTTACATACTTATGAATGATTGTACCAGTGATCGAAAAGTTGTACCTGTTTTAAAAATAAATCTTCTTTACTGTAAAAACTGTAACTTGTAATAAAATGGCATTACTTTTTTTTTGTAACTACCATTAAGTATGTTGTATTGCAAGTGCTATAAGATCAAATTATTTATTTATTTTACAGTATAAAAATTCACCTATAACTGACCTATAAGTTTTAATTGCGAATTACGGTATTTTAGTTTAAGTAAATGAAAAGTGATATATCGTTCTGTTACTTTCAGTATTCGATAAATGTCTCTAAATGAGGTCAAATTCTACCAAACAGGTGTAAAACATTGTCTGGCTTATTGTTTTTAGTTATGACTCCTGTTAAGACAGAGTTCTAAAAGACCGATCGAATAATATAGAAAAGTAACAAGAATTGTAATTTTAAAAAGGCTGTTCTCTTTCCAAATGTGACAGAAATGAAAAACAACATAATGAACATGGGTTCGTGATACTTGAGAAAAAGCACTTAGATACAAAAGTAAATAAATCTCAATTAAAGAAACCTCCATAACTCGAGCGGTTTTGGAAGATACAGACCTACCCTCATTAAGGTTACTGGGTTCCATCTTTCATTATATATCTACATAAAAGCTTTGGAAAGTCAAAATATAAACAGGGGAGATAGGCATATTAATCGTAAAAATAAAATGTTTTTCCTGTTGATTTAGTTGCATGTTGTACAACAACCTCCTGTTTGAAAGGGTTTATAACACAACGTGATAACTTGACATGTAGCAGTAGTAACTTTAATTATTTCTATAGTTTTTCTTCATCAAATATATATGTGTATGTGTGTGTTTTTAGTATTATTTAGTATTAGTTTTAGGTATTTTTAGCTCCCTCTGTTTTATTTTTAATATCACGAGTTAGACCACTGGTTATTGAACAACGTTGTAAAGATTCATTTCTCTATAGATTTGAGTTTGTGTTAAGAATTTGTGGTGTATCTTTAGTTTCGTTTGTTTCGAATTTTGCGCAAAGCTACACGAGGACTATCTGCGCTAGCCGTCCCTAATTTAGCAGTTTAAGACTAGAGGGAAGGTAGCTAGTCATCACCACCCACCGCCAACTCTTGGGCTACTCTTTTACCAACGAATAGTGGGATTCACCGTCACATTATAATGCCCCCACGGCTGAAAGGGCGATCATGTTTGGTGGGACGGAAATTCGAACCCGCGACCCTCAAATTCCGAGTCGAGTGCCCTAACCATCTGGTCAGTATCTTCAGACAATGTTCTATCTATATTTCTGAAAAACTAGCCACTTCCATAAGTTCCATAAGTTTACGTTTTTGCCTGTTTATATTACATACTTGGCATGATTTTATACCTGAAAGGATAAAGATGCACATTTTCGAAATTATGGATGCCAGTCATCTCCGTTTCAGTTTTATTTTGTCTGTTTCTCATACATCTATTCCTGCTTTAAGCAATGAAAATAAGATTCAAAGCCTCCCGTTTCCGTACAAACAAACCAGATTTCTCTTTGTTTGTTTTTAATATCCAGTGTGTCCCTGTATTTGTATTACTACAAATCATGCTGCATGTAACAGCGAACCGAATGGTTACCTTCCAATGATCGTCATGAACATGCTTTTCTTGTTGAAGTAGCACAGTTAATACCTTATTGTGTTAAATTATGCAAAAGTTCGTCAAACTCACTTTTATTTTCGAGTTAAGGTGTTGTTATTTTTTTACATTCTGTGTTAAACTTTAACATATACTAAATATTACAGTATATTACTGTTGTGTAGTATACTTGAATATTTTAATGTTTTTAATTAAAAAATCACAATGCTATATACTGAATGTGGAATAGGACTTAAACTTCGCTTCTTCTAACCATAGGTAGGGAGGGAATTATGGCTGAGAAAATCTTAAATCTGGAAGGAAAGTCGACTAGGACAGCGCAGCAAGACCGAGTTGATGTTTTTTAAAGGTTTATGTGCCAACACTTTATACATATTTGAAGAATACTGTGATATGGCGCTTACAATAATGATGAGACAGGAATGAGGTTCTCTACCGAAGGTAGTGTTTGATGAACTGTATTTAACCCTATTACACGAAATATGGAAAGGTTTCTCACCCAACTAGGTCAATATTGCACAAAAATTGTTTTTGTGAAAGATATTTCAGTAAGTTATGACTGGATATATTACTTATAAATAGTATTGTTCAAGTGAGGAACCAGCAAAAATAATTCCATGGTTTTATTTAGACCTGGAAATAACAGCATTCAACTACAGAACTGATGTATGTGTATTAATCAACAAAAACAGATTTGTTACCTATAAATTACAATGTGTAACAGAAGGTTAAATTCGTTTTTATGTATCAACTGTTCAGAATAATAAGCTACGTTTCCCGAGTTACCTGCTACAGTTTCTTACCCTAATGTGTATAACATTGCGCATCAGCCTCGATGTTTTACCGGCTAGCTAGTTATTCATGGTTATTTCATATGTGGTAAATCTTGCATGCAGTTTTTTTCGGGAGGTGGAGTCTATTACCATACCCACAACTGGCAATTTTAGTGGTTGTTCAAGCTTGGGACGTAAATAAAATTATTTTGTTTCCATTCAGGCGGGTTGGTTTGCACTCTGCGAACTGGAAAGCTTATAATATAGGCGGTGTATTCCCGTTGCTCTAGGCGTCCTACTTCCGTAGAGGTCTTCATGATATCTGTACCTCCTGCTAGCTGGCTGACGGAATATGATAGAATATATATGTTCTATTTTTGTATTATGTTTCAGCAAACAATAGATAGTTAGAATAACTAGAGTAGTATTATACGTAGCAAGTTAACTAAAGTAGCACTAAATGTAGCTGGTCAAACAGAGTATAACTAAATGTATCTGGTTAACCAGAGTAGCACTAAATGTAGCTGGTCAACCAGAGTAGCACTAAATGTAGCTGGTTAACTAGAATAGCACTCAATGTAGCTGGTCAACCAGAGTAGCACTAAATGTAGCTGGTCAACCAGAGTAGTATTACATGTAGCTAGTAATTTAGAGTAGCACCAAATGTGACCGATTAACCAGAGCAGTACTAAGTGTTGCTGGTTAACTAAAGTAGTACTAAATGTAGCTGGTTAACTAAAATAGCACTAAATGTACTGGTTAACCAGAGCAGTACTAAGTGTTGCTGGTTAACTAGAATAGCACTAAATGTTTCTGATTACCTAGAGTAGCACTAAATGTATCTGGTTAACCAGAGTAGCACTAAATGTAGCTGGTCAACCAGAGTAGCACTAAATGTAGCTGGTTAACTAGAATAGCACTAAATGTAGCTGGTCAACCAGAGTAGCACTAAATGTAGCTGGTCAACCAGAGTAGCACTAAATGTAGCTGATTAGCTAGAGAAGCACCAAATGTGGCTTGGTTAACTAGATTAGCGCCATATGTGGCTGGTTAGCCAGTAGTTTAGTTGGTGCAAGAACTGCTCTGAAATTATACAGTATTTTTCTTCTTGTTGGATTAATCTAGTCTTAACATAGAATAATTCACATATTGCACGTGTGTTAAAGTTCTAAATCAGGATGTAGTCACAGAATATTGTCAAATTAGTTTTAATAAATGTTTCATTTTGCGTGTAATCACCCTTTTTTATATACTTTAACACATAAAAACAAGCGCGTATAGAAAAGAACACTTGTCCATCTAGTCTTAATTTTTGAAAGCGGTAGTAGTCTCAAAAACAGTGTTCACATTTTGATGACAGTCGCGTCCATTTCAATTTCGAAAAACAGTGTTCCACCGACAGCTCATTTTACACACTTTTCTAAAACCTCATTTAAATGTAGAGTAGCCACACTTCCATGGTGAAATTTTAGTTGACGTTTATATATTTAATTAGTAAAATCTCTCCAAGACTTTTTAACGATGACACAAGTGATCCGATTAGTTTTTTTAAACCTTATGTTCAGGCTTTCAACGTTTATTTCACTGTCGTATAGAAAAACGCGGCATTTCACACGTAAATGTTTATATATGTATTCTGACTAACAAATGAAATACCGTTACTGAGTTAAAATTAAACAAACATTGATTTCACACACTTTCACGTACACTATTTGTGTGCGTCTTGCATATTTATAAAGTTTATTGTTGATTTTCACATACCGTATCTTTATGATTTTTTCTAAGAGTTTTTTTTTTGTTTGAAGTTAAGCACAAAGCTACACAATGGACTATCTGTGCTCTGCCCACCACATACCGCTGTGCCACTGGGGGGGGGGGGCATTCTAATAGTTAAATTGTTCTATTGGCAGCACGCTAATAGGATTACTCATTATTTATCTTGAGATTTTAACGATTGAAATGTATTATAAAATAGAAAATATTTGTCTTCCTAAAATTTTTAATAAGCTAAAAAATGTCCAAAACTAACAAATTACGTTTTAATAGAACAACATAAGTGTATTAAATAATATACTGCTTTTTAAGTAAGAAAAAGCAATTATGAAAATGAGAACAGGACAATATGTAAAGTGTGCAGCATAATATATACTTAACAGCAAGCAACAGAAGAAGCTTAGCATTAACTAATATTAACTTCGAAACAATATTTACAAATATCTCGAACTATACCAAATATAAACAAAAGACACGAAATATTCAGTAACCTATAGCTTAGCTTAAGTAACAAATTAGAACATTTATTGTGTGTGTTTGATTTTCAAATCGAACTAAATCAAGTGTGGCCAAGTAGTTAGCGCGCCGGACTCTGAATCTGAAGATCCATGGTTTGTGTTTCTGTTTCGTTGCCGTAAAAACACGCACTGCATTTCGGAGCAGTGAGCGTATTATCAGAGTGATAATCAAATCCCACAATACCATTAGAGTAGCCCAAGAGTTGTCGGTGGGTGCGGTTGAATAACTGTTTTCTTTCTAGTCTGTCAATTCAAAATTAGAGACTGCAGATAGCCGTTTTGTAGCTTTGCTCGAATGTTCGAAACAAACCAATCAAAAGTGCTTCACAAAGAAACAAATAGATAAATGAAGCAACTACACTAATAATAATTAATAAGCGAAATCTTGTCATAAATGAATGGATTTCTTTAAAAACGATTGGAATATCTAGTTTTTATTAATCGTTCTCTCTGAAGTGATGTCTGTTGTTAACTAAGCCTTTTGTCTATGCATTTGTATTTATGCGTGAGATAGATTCTACATTAAATGAAACTGAGTTCTGATGAACAAAAAACCAACAAAATTGAATACATCAAGTAAGATGTCTGTGGTACCATAGGAAGAATACTTAAATTTATTGGGACCAAAACCACTTTTATATTAGGGCACACACACACATAAAAAAAATTCAACTACAAGCCTGTTTTTGAGCAAATAGAACATTAGCTTTGGTTTTTATTCTTCATATAGGGTGGTTACCAAAATATTGAGTCACAAAAAAATGCCAAATATAAATCACGTATACAGTTGTTTGGTCTCGTGAAGATAATTTGAATTTAGATTTGAGTTGTGTAATTATGCATTTTCCAAGCAGTCTGAGAGTGAATGCTATTAAAATAACATTACGCACAAATCGCGTAGTCTTGAAAGCTTGCAATCTAATTTCTGGAGCTAGAAACTTAACATGTCGAATGGTATAGGATATAGAAGAAGTAAAGCAAAATGAAGCTGTATCATCAATCGGATCTTCACGATAAATAATATATTTAAGAAATGTCTGTATTGATTTTAAAAATAAAACCAAAACATTATATTGTAACGTGTGTTGCGTCTGAACACCAAACTGAAATGTTTTAGTTCAGAATGAAGTAATCGTTTATGTTCATTTTAGTTTTGTTTTCGAAATCCTTTCAATTTTTCTACATTCTAATTGGATTTGAAACTGCAACTTCACTGATGTATTCCCTTCCCTTTGTAGTATTTAAACTATTTTTGACGAATAGGTACAATTTTAAAAGAGTATAGATAATTTCATTATAATGACAAACGAATATACGTACAAAAACTTGTGTACGTGCATGAATGAAAATCAAATGAATAAACACTAGAAAATTAAATACATTTACAGTAAAAGAAATCAACTTCTTCATGCAAGATAATGCTCACAGATAGAGAAATAATTAACATCGAAAATAGAAATCTAAAACTATGCATTTTTATCGCCTGTATGTGCAGATCAATTAGCGGCGGCCATAATCGCTGATAAGAGTACCAGAAGTACAGACTTATCGATAGTAAATAAATATTTAAATACCGTGCAACATTCAAATTCCCTGTTAGGTGTTAGTTTCCAATTTGTTGAAGCTTATTGATTCTGATGTCCACCAATGTGTAGGCCTAGTTGTACAGAAACATTCATTTGAAGCCAATCAAACTCATGAACATGGTCACAAAGCATCACCTGCGCGATGTAGTCTGTATTCTAGATAGACCGTAAGGGCCCAAAGGGTTGAAGAGGTGTTCATCGTGCATAATAAGGCGGTTTGTCCAATGTCCAGAAGTCCGAGAGCGCCCTCTACATTCATCAAACTGATGATGATAACTCACAGGCAAGCAAAACTATTTAAGTGCAGTGAAGGAAAAATTTTTGTTTTCATTCATTCAATATTTAAACTTACTTTGTGTCGGCGAATCCGTCATGGAGTCTACCGCGCGTCAGTGTGTGTGTGTGTGTTTGAAGTAAACAACTACCACACACCTAGTTGCCTGCCTCTATTCAAATTTGTGGAAGAAACTAATAACCCTATCCTGCCAGACAGGTCACGTGACTACCTTCCCCGCCGGACGGCTATAACACGCGAGGCCGTGCCGACATAACGTCATGAATAATAATAGTAAAGCAACTTTAAAATCCTGACAATGGTCAGGTACAGAATGTTTTGATGCTGTAGGGATGTTGCACTACGCCGAGTATTTTAGTGGCATTTGTTTAACCACGTATTCTTAAAATAAATCATCTTGATTATTATATTACTGTGTATGTGTTTCTGTTTAATATACTCCCATCGTGTCCATGCAAAAACTTTTATATAGCATACATGGAAGTTCATTAAAAATAAATCATTGTACACCTGTAGACAATGCTGACTGTAAGGGTTGGTTCATGAAATGCCATCTGGCAGGATAGGACATAGTACAAACCGGACAAACCAGCCTTGACTAGAGACGTTCAGACAGAAACGCGGCGTCAGAAAAACATGTATTTATATATTTGTATGTGTGTATGTGAATTAATTTAGTTCATAAAACAAGCAAAAAAAAAAAGAAATAAAACTGTAACACCACGATTCTTTACAGACGAAGAAAAAATGCCGACACAATAACAACGCATCATTATATCGTTGTCTCTTCATGCCTTTCTACATATTGACTTTCTAAAATCCGGAGCTCGATTCTCCGTAGTGGATACATCAGATAGTCTAATGTGACTTTGTTCTAAAACAAACAGAGCCTGTGTGTGTTTGTGTAATGTATAGCCCAAACACATAAAAACAGCAGCACATGTACAGAAACAAATATATGTATATGTAAACTATTTTTTCACTTTTTTTTTGTACGAGTTGGCTAACATCCATCATTCTAAAACCTCGAAATGCACGCTATGATACTTGCAAGACTAGGGTTTGTCTCGCAAATAGAAGCTACATCAGTTACGTGTAAATAATAGAACAAAGTAATATATTTTTTGGGATGCCTTTTGGTTGAGTGAGAACACGCACGCGCGCGCGCGCACACACACACACACACACATATATATATATATATGCGTGTGTGTGTACATACATACATACATACATAAAATACACGTACGTGTGTAGCATACGGCAAAGTAAGTCTATGTTTAGATTACTTGAATATGTGTAATGTTGAGGATACGTTGTTGTACAGGTTTTAGCAAAACCTTGAACCATGTGCACTTTCTGTTGCAGCTAAATAACTATATAAACTTTCATAGTTAAAAAACAAACAAACAGGATTTCATTAATTTAGCATCTCTTACATTTAATTTTGCTATATTTGCCTATTTGTAATGTCCCTTACTGAGCTCCTCTAGTGGAAGTTTCTTAGGTTTTGGACAGGAGAAACAAAGCATTAGATACAAAAAACAAGTTTTCAATTTTCACTGTAGTTTTTAGCGATGAACGCACGTTTCTAGACACAACAATGTCCATCAGATTGTCCCACCAAGAGGAACCGACAACTGAAACCAAGTTTAGGACCAGCACAACTGCGATAACGTTTGTGGTTATAACTTAATGTAACGAAAAAAAGGTAAATGAAAATTTAATTCGAAAGGTGTCGGAAAAATAACCCAGAAAGAAAATATTTAGCATGGCAAATTTATGTTATGTAAATTCATGATTAATGAAAGGTTATCTTAGGACATAAAAAGTTGCTTATATGTAATTGTAAAAAATGCCCATAAAAACTGCAAAACACAGAATGTAAAAACGCAACTTTACATATATTTCCGCATGGACCCAACAAACCTTCATACCAAATTTCGTGAAGACTCGTACACAGGAGGCGAGGTAGTGGGGGAAAACGCTCATAAAAACAGCAAAATTCCAACCTCAAAATTTGTGTGCATCTCCGTATGGACCTAATGAATCTCCATACCAATTTTGATGAAGATCCATCCACACCCTACGAAGTAATTACATGGACATACTACATACCGTATTGTTTGTTTGTTTGTGAATTTTCGCGCAAAGTTACACGAGGGCTATCTGCGCTAGCCGTCC
>NW_013668272.1:73012-75402 GCF_000517525.1 Limulus polyphemus
CGAGGGCTTTCTGCGTTCGCCGTCCCTAAGTTAGCAGTGTAAGACTAGAGGGAAGGCAGCTAGTCTTACAACCGCCAACTCTTGGGCTACTCTTTTACCAACCGTCACATTATAACGCCCCCACGGCTGAAAGGGCGAGCATGTTTGGTGTGACGGGGATTCGAACCCGCGACCCTCAGATTGCGAGTCGTGCGCCCTAACCACCTGGCCATGCCGGGCCACATACCGTATTATTATTATACTTGTACAGATATAGATATATAACCAAATTTCTGCCTGTCTCTCACGCACTGTATTTTCTGAACAGTTAATCGCAGAAAAAAAAGTATCACAATGCTTCTTTTCAAGGGAACATTACAGGAAAATTATTCCTTTTTTTTGTAATTCCTAAAATTTCATATCAGTGTAAACATCGATCCGTCAGCCTTCGTATGTGCTGAACGAACAGTCTGAGAAGAAAAAATATATATTAAGAACAAAAATATTTTTTTTTGAAAAACTTTCATGAAAAATGGAACTTTCTCCGTCGACTGGTGGAAAGAAATATTTCAAAAATAGGAACACGAAAGAAAAAACGCATAAAGAGAGGAGCGTGTTTCAGTGTATATTTGTTGTTGTTAGGTTTATATATGTGTGTGTATATGTATATATTTCATGTCGGTATTGTATACGTGCATAATTTTGTTGTTCCATGTCGAATAAGTTGAATTGAATATCTCCCCTTTGACACTCCTAATCGAAATTACAACTATCAATTAGCGCTCTCTTCGATAGCGGTCTTTTCTTGCGCTCAGTAAAATAACAAGGAACGGTAGCATCCAGTGGGAAAAATCACCACGGCGGCTTAACAAAGCTGAATACTCTAATATGCTGGATGTATCCACTGCATCGAAAATCAAACATTTTTTACCAACAATGCACTTTATTCAGTCACCTTAGTTTAAAAACAAACACAATGCAATTTTCATTATCGAAATAACACATGGAATGAAAAATACGGTTGTAAACTGGCCACTGGACAATTATATTGCATATACATTTTGATCCAAGGGATTGCGTTGACTGCACATTTTATATTTATTCATCACTATTTTGAGGTAAATTACCATTGAATTGTTTCAACAAACATCCTCTAGTCACTTTATTTTAGGTAAATTTAGTTTTAACGAAAAACTAAGTTGTATGCAAGCCCACTTGCTTATCGGAACACAACAGGACATTGTTGGGTTATAAGAACAAAACAAAATTCTGTATCTGTATATTTAAAAGTGCATGCCGAAACTTCCTCCAGAAAGTAGATAATATTATGTACGTTCGGGTATTTCATGCCTTCTACACGAGATCTACATCCTTCACTCTCTGTTGGTTCTAGAAAATGTGTTATAGATGGCGCTATAGCAGAAGAGGCGACAGTCTTTCCTCTGACAGTCACTTCCGAAGACAACCGAGTAGGATATATCCGAATAGAAGATCACATCAAAACCAATGTTAGAACCTATATTAAAATCACACTCAGCTAAAGTAAACTTGCTTCATACATATTTAAAATATCCTCAAGGCAATGAACAAAATTTTATCAACCGTTAATTTCAGATTCATGTAAATGTTTTTCGATAGTTATCGAAGGATAAATAAATATTGTGGAATAGAAATCAAGCCAACTTTAGTCTGGAAAATATTATTTTATTTTGAAACTTTTATATCTACATTACTGTATTTAAAAGAAAATGAAAAAATATAACTAGTATGAATGATTTAACAGAATCTTATAGATTATTTGTCCAATTTTGACAGAGAGAGAAGTATGCTCCATAATGTACACTACAATCACAAACACGTGAAGTTCACCAGTCACTGCAACGCTACATGTAAATAAATAAAACGTGGGACACAAATAAACGTGAGATAAAACGTGGTAGATTTAATTACTTAATCAATACTACAAAATACAAAACTGGGTTTCCAGGCAACCTAAGAAAGTTTAAAAGTGACAGAGGCTCCTTTGTGGGTTACTCTATAATGACTTTTGTTGGATAAACTGGTGTACCTTTATTAGAAGTTGGAACCTTTTAATGATTTACGCAACCTCAGTTTGACCAATAATGACGAATAACCTTAAAACACATGGACTGTTTCAGCCAATGAAGATAATAAATTTCTGCAATTATATCTTAGCTTTAACAAACTGAATTTTATGTGCTAGAACTAAGTCACATTAATGATAATTGTTGTCACTAATCGCAATACTCTGGGTAAAAAAATTAGGATAAAGGTGTACAATAATAACGTATATTCGGCTAGATTAATGAAATCTCAATATTGTTACGTCTCCGTTTGTTAATTAACTTTCCGTAACTTCGTTCCGACGAAACTTTAGCGACACAAGTCCT
>NW_013668272.1:75678-80517 GCF_000517525.1 Limulus polyphemus
CAATTACTCACTATCTACACACACATATTATTGTGTCACGTTGTCACCCTCTTTTATATACCAGTCTACCCTATATCTAGTAAATGCTAGAGCATTCGCCAAGGTACAGGATAGTTCTAGAAAGCAGAGGGCGTGAGAATAGTCACGTGATCTCGCTGACGCAACAATATCTTAAAAAAGTAAAGTCAAGAGGCTAAATGATGAGTTAATCCTCACAGAACGATTTAATAGTACCTGAAGGACTTAAGCTATAAAAATAAACACTGGCAAAGTATTTGCAAAGTATATGATTGCAAAACTTTAGCTGTTACTCCGGTTAAACTGCTCTTATGTGTGAGCCTAGAAAGGCTTAGGGTTAGAACATTCGACTCGTAATCTGCAATCCCGTCACCAAACATGCTCGCATTTTCAGCCGTGGAGGCGTTATAGTATGATGGGCAATCCCAGTTTTCTTTGGTAAAGAGTATCCCAATAGTTGGCGGTGGGTGGTGTTCATTAGCTGCCCTCCTTCTAGTTTATCGTTTCTAAATTATGGGCGGCTAGCGCAGATACTCCTCAAGTAGCTTTGAGCAGTATTCAACAAAGAAAAAAATATTTCACGTGGTTACAGACTCATTGCATACGTACTTTGTTTTATCTTTTCGGAATTTTTCTAATAGACTTTGTTATGTTTGTCGTTCTTTGATTATAACAGAAGATGAGTTATTCAAAGACTGATAGCGAGTAACATGTAAGAAACGTTACGTTATTGGTTCATTCTGTACTCGAATATTACCATTTAGTTTGTTCAGATACTAAAGATTTCAAAAATACAACTCTTAAACATAAATTAGAAATCTTAAAATAGCTGATAAAAAAGTACATATTTAAGAATGGAAACGAAGCCCAAACGTGTAAAATATTGTCTTTTTTTACTGCCCAGTTAAAAAGAATTAGCTTCGATCACAACTCTTTGTTAATAAAACTGATCTTTCTAAGAAAAGAAGACGGTTTTTTCATGGTAATAGCTCTTTAAAATTTCATGCCCAATGTACGCATTTGCGAATGGCGGGCTTTCTATCCATTTGTTCTAATTGAGGTTCGAAATATATTTTTTATGTATTTATCGACTACAGAAATGCATCAAATTTAAGAAAGAGAATCACGAAGAACTCTGCTAAATTTCTTTAAATAAAATGTAGCGTATTGAG
The DNA here is from genome assembly GCF_000517525.1 of Limulus polyphemus. Taxonomy (NCBI): domain Eukaryota; kingdom Metazoa; phylum Arthropoda; class Merostomata; order Xiphosura; family Limulidae; genus Limulus; species Limulus polyphemus. The sequence continues at coordinate 76,869 of NW_013668272.1, forward strand.
AAAGGTTTTTCTTCATCCATTTATCTACGAATGTTTGTTTGTTTGTTTTGAATTTCGCGCAAAGCTATACGAGGGCTATCTGCTCTAGCCGTCCCTAATTTAGCAGTGTAAGACTAGAGGGAAGGCAGCTAGTCATCACCACCCACCGCCAACTCTTGGGCTACTCTTTTACAAACGAATAGTGGGATTGACTGTCACATTATAACGCCCCCACGGCTGAAAGGGCGAGCATGTTTGGTGTGACAGAGATTCGAACCCGCGACCCGCAGATTGCGAGCCGAGCACCCTAACCACCGGGCCTTATCTATGGAGAGACTACTCTCGTTAACAGTGCAGAATGTAGAATGTTCTTGAGTAAAAAATTTGCATTATTTATATATTCCTAAGACACGTAATAACAATAAGATTTATGATTCTTCTGTAATGTGATTCCGTTTGTTCAGCTCCTTTAGCAGTTAAAGTATACAAAAAACAAAAAACTTGGCCGTAATGATTACAATCAGTTCTATGACTTCCTGTTTTTTTACAGTAGAGTGGCTGTACGAAATGCTTGTTATGGTTGTGGTATTTCTCAAGGTTCACCGATTTCGCTCAGATACAGAATAGCTGAAGACTAGCCATATAATATATTGTGAAGTTGATGCCTGAATTTCTCTGTTCTAGACTGAGTCTGACACAAAAGAAAGAGATTGGACCCAAACTTGCACACAATCACAGTCTTTATTTTATACAACAACAGACAAACTTTCAACATAAGCGTAAATATGCCCGTCACTAGAGGGAGTGAGAGATGATTAATATTCACTTTCGGCTGTGATTTTTACTTGTTTGATACCTGAAGTGGCGTGGTGTTTTTTTTTCTAGGTACTAACAAACCTAATGCACGATCTCATTGCTCTAATTTCGTCCTTTCAATACAACTCTTTATCTGTTTATAGTATTGTTTGCAGTTTTCTATATATATATATATATGTAACTGAAAAAACCTGACTTTATATAGATAAACAACAACGCCGGTTTGTACAGGAAAGTTACGTCACCCACGTGACGAGGATCACTTTTGGTTCAGTGCAAGTGCAGATTATGTACTCGATAGATTCTCCAACTTTCCAGAAAAAAAAAGACCCCTCTGTATTTTGGCACAACATATGTAAAGTTTTAGCCATCTTTATTGCTAGAGAGTTTGTATGATGCCTTAGTGGAGTGACCCATTTTCATGTGTAACTTGGATGAGAAGAAGTGTGTTGCTTCTTGTCTGACTTTCTATATTGGGAGCTAAATATACTCTTTCTATGTCTGCAAGAATTTCCAAACATTTTACATTTTAATTAATCAGGTAGAAAATTTATGTTAAGCTTACATATCACACTTCTTCGACACGGTTTAACACCAACTACGTTCGACACGGTTTAACACCAACTACATTCGACACGGTTTAACATCAACTACATTCGACATGGTTTAATACCAACTACATTCGACATGGTTTAACACCAACTACATTCGACACGGTTTAACACCAACTATATTCGACATGGTTTAACACCAACTATATTCGACATGGCTTAACACCAACTACATTCGCCCCGTTTAACACCAACTACATTTGACACGGTTGAACACCAACTACATTCGACATGGCTTAACACCAACTTATGGAATTAATTTTTTGTCATATTTTAGGGGAAAAACAGAGTTTCTATAGCTAAGATAACTGGGAGAGAAATTGGCCTCAACCTCAGTTTTGCATTGTATTGTCAATAATTTGTGGCCAAGTTTACTAAAACAGTAGCACCATTGTCTCCTCTCACAAAAGTAAAGATGGATTTTGGATGGAGCAAAGAATGTAACAAGCAGTCCAATACCTAAAGCTTACTTTAGTGGATACTTCAGTGCTAGCCTATCCACAACAAGACAGCAAGTTCGTACTAGGTTCTAACACCAACAACAAAGGAATTTGAGCAGTGTTGCGACACTTTGCATCATAGGGTAGAACATGTAATCACATATGATAGTTGTACGCTCATAGATCCCAAATGCAGATACTGTTCACTGTATGGGTGGATCATGACTTGCTGAAGTGGTTAATTATCTTTAAATTCCATGAGTAATGATAGCATGTTGTATTGCAACATTGCAATAATATGACTTTTTCATGGTTCATTGTCTATACCCACAAATTGGTTATGTAGACAGACTATCTTACTACACTGTGAGACCCTATTTATTCAAGCAATGTCCTGATCATGAACAGCATGTGTGAACTGAAACCTTAGTCATTTCCATCATAGTAAAGGAAAGAGCAACTGAATGATCTTAACTTAGCATAGATGCTCCTTGTTGTGCAACATAAAGCCTGACTTGCACTGATAGAGAGTGGTTTGATAGAATGGGTAATACAAACTACCAAGTAGAAGCTTGCAAAGAACCATCATGGATGAACACTTGCCACGTGTGATGATGGCATATAGAGAAATAGAATAAGGATCAATAAGATGTTTGATGAACACATTTATGTTTTGGCAGAAAATATTACTCCCTATTCACGTGATATAGAGTTCACTCCCGATAGAATACGTCTCCCAATGTCCACAGGGATTTGCAGAGTGTCTGAGTTCTCTGATGATTGATACATATGATTATGGCTGACAAATACTAGAGGAAGCTACTTGAAAACGAAAATTTTAGGACTGAATGTTCTATTGTGGAGATTGGGGTTTGTTGTTTTATGTGCAGGCATCACAGAAACAAGTTGGATCTGGACTAGTCTGCATTTGATACTCCAATTAGTTAGTCCATTAATGTACGAGTTATAGAGGAAGTGAGAGGAAAGTGCATGGAACATGTTGATAAGTTGAATCCATACATCACAGATGATACTTTGTTGTAGTGGAGTCTGAGGATAAGACCGAGTTAGAGGAGAATGAGTGTGTCATCTCAAGTGATGTTGACAGTCTGGCAGTCAGTGAAGAGCTAGTTGAGGAGCTGCTGGAGATAAGGTGACAGGCACCTTACGCTGTTGGATGAGTCATAGATGTCGACCTCCCAATCAGTATGGGTGGGATTGATTGATCAACAAAAGCTAGAATACTCAAATAATTGAAAGTAAAAGACTGATGACTGAAATAGTGTAGAGGCTCTCATTTCTTGAGCCCCCCCCCCAAGCTATTAGTTGGTATTGAAAGGTACAATATATGTACTATATTGTAAGATTACAGTTTGATCACCATAACCTGGGATAATCGTATGGGTAAACAACCAATCATTGAAAGGGCTTTGCAACCCTTGGTTTTTGAGTTCTAAAGCAGTTTCACTGAATGAGGTATCCACTAGATATCATATGATAACAGCTTGATTAACCCTATATGTACAGGATGAGGTCCAAATGCGTGTGTCACAACCTTTTACAGAGTGCCATTCAACATGGTATCATATATTTGATCTCAAGGTTATCAACTGTTCATTTTCATTTTACTTTACATTGCTGACTTAGTAACAGATCGTAGTAGAGTAGAGACCATAGATACAACATACATGGATACAGAAAATACTGTAAATATACATTTTGAGGTGTGGTGGGCAGAGCACAGATAGCCCAGTGTGTAGCTTTGTGCATAAATTCAAACAAACAAACATTTTGAGGTGCTGA
>NW_013668272.1:80543-81675 GCF_000517525.1 Limulus polyphemus
ATCTAGGTAATAATTCATATTTCTATTTTTTTACCAGGTTTGAATCTTGACAGTTTGATTTGAAAGTTCAATATTTTGTCAATAATAGGTACAAATCTGACCAATGTATTGTTTGAATTTCTAAATAAGGATGTACTACGAAAACATTTTCAGTTATAAATTGTTTAATTTTGAACATCACCTTGCTCCAAGACTTGTCTGTGTCTCACTGACATTTACAATACACAGATATATCTTAAGTACAAATACTTTTGTAATACATCTGATATTTTGTACACAATAGACTTGTACATTTTACTAAAACTTTCCACATTTCGTATGGATACATGTAGTGAATTTGGAATTATAGTCATCATTCCTTCTTCAATATAGGGCCAGTCCATTGGACCAACCCTGTGCACAATTGGTTAACAGTTACAGTTGTTCAGTCGAGAAACCAATGGCTGAAAATGCTTTAAACCATTACTTCCCAAGCTATCAAGTTATCGTGAAATCAACGACTGGAAAGGTGTTACAACTCTTGGTATTCAAGCTAACGAGTGATTTTCTGATGTTTTGAGACAATCACTCCGATAGTCTAGTTGAGTGATGAGAATTCTGAAGAGCATACCTCCTTGTGCTCACTATATTTTCACCTGTTTACCTGGGAAGTATACTGGTTCTACAAGCAACTGTTGGTGTATATTAAAGGAGACCAGTAACAGCATGAATATTAATCCTGCACAAACGTAACTTATAAAGTTTTACTGGAGTAATTCATGCAGTAGCTCTGTATGAACTACTAGAGTACTTGACATTCTGTAATGTATTAGGTTGTCAAGAAATTAATGTCGCTTTTTTTAGATGAAAAAACTAGAACAACTTATAAAGCAAAACGAAACATTTATTAAATTAAACAGTCTCCATTCTGATGCTTTTCCATCTTACAATCAGGTTGTTAATGCCCTGATTGAAGAAATCACTTGGCTTTGAAGTAAAAACATGTCGATGTCCTCTTTAACACCTTCCACATTTGCATACGCTTTCCCATTAAGATGGTGTTGCAGCGAACGAAAAAGATGGTAATCTGATGGTGTCATATCTGGAGAATATGGTGGGTGGGGGAGAACTTCCCAACTCTACTCCATAATCT